>NC_142015.1:22191569-22334069 GCF_049901735.1 Notechis scutatus
GAACGATCAGAATCTCAGGGTTGTGTCCTAATTCAATAAGTTCAACTTTTCCCAACACAGGTTGGCTGCCAGCAACCCAACTGATGGAGCTGGATTACAATTCATCATTCCAGCTACTAGATTCACTTAATTAGGACCAAGATCTGGTAGAATTCACCGGTGAAAGGTTCCCTCCTCCAGGATTTAAGTCAAGCTCTATCCACAAAAGAGAGATAAGATCACACAAAAAGAAAAAGAAACGACAATCTAGTACAATCTGGGGCCTTTAAATATCCAAAGATATCTAGATATTTTTAGATCTCACAGTAAGGATTCCCTGCACGAACCAACAGCGCATTAGGGAGAATGTCAGCATATTCTCTGTTGCGCAACGGAGTCCTCCACCTCCACCAGAAAGCCTCCCAAACTGGATTCCCTCACCCACCCACTCACCCTGCAGTCTGAAATATTTTCAGTTCATCTGACCTCCACCGTGTTGTCATGTCGGTTGCACACATGTTGGCCGGACCTGGGCTGCAAGCCCATGTCCAGAAGATTGGTAGCCCGCAACGCAAAATGTAAGAGATGCTTAGCAACCAGAACATAAGTGACAGTGGAGAAATGCAATGCAATGAATGTGGAATGCAAACGCTGGTGTGTGTGTGTGTGTGTGTGGGAAGGGGGGAATCTGTTTGGAGAGACTATTTGCGAAGCGTAGAAAATAGAAGCTGGGAGACCACTGCACCTGCCAAACGATGCTTTCATAAAAGTAAGGTGAAGGATCTCATTCCCTTCTCGGGAGAAAAAGGCTGCCCAGAGGACCACAGTCCAAACCAAGCCAAATTTGCATCCCACACAGGTGAACCACTACAGCTAGTCGCCCTACAGAGAGCAAAATCCGTATTTCAAGGATCAGGCAAGGAGACAAACTATAACTAAAACTGCACAGACGAGAGAAGCTAGAACTGCATACATGGAAGCAGACTGGAGACCGCCATGGCATCTTCCAGAGTGGAGGGAAGGGTTTTTTTGTTTTTTTCTCCTCCCCTCCCACCATCGCCTCTAGACCACTCAAGAACATCTCAATCCCAGCTTGGCCACTCCCTCTCTGGAGTTCATGTCTTAAAAGGACCGTCTCCCAGTCCTTGAGAGCCTTGGTAGCGGCAATGCACAACTGTGCCCCCCGCAAAGCTTCTGGATGCACAAACTCCTAGAGGTCATTTCCCCCACACAGGATCTGCATTTTTCACCAGAGGTCAAGAGACATTCTTAGCTGCTGTTTGCTTTCCCTCTACTTCCCATACAAGAAAGGTCCCTTTTCCAAGAGCCAAGATGCTGTTGGGAATTCCTGCAGGATGTAAACATCTCTCTCTCTCTCTCTCTCTCACACACACACACACACACATGCAATCAGAGCAAACACACTGCACATTTTTATGCCCCCAGCTTTAAAGGAAATGCATTCAGCCTCCTTTCCAACAAGTCCCAGGAAGGAATACATACATATCAGATCATCCTCTCAAAACATCCAGCCAGAATTCCATAAGGATGCTTGGAGTCTCCCAATTTCTCCCTATTCCTTCCTTCCTCCCTTCCTTTCCTTCCTTCCTACTTTCCTTCCTTCTTTCCTTCCTTCCTTCTTCATGTTCTATGCCTTGGAGACAGTTGGCTTCTCCCAATTTCACAAGGATGCTTGAAGTCTCTCCCGTTTCTCCCCCTTCCCTCCTTCCTTCCCTCCTTCCTTCCCTCCTTCCTTCCTTCCTTCCTTCCCTCCCTCCCTCCCTCCCTCCCTCCTTCCTTCCTTCCTTCTTTCCTTCCTTCTTTCCTTCCTTCCTTCTTTTCCTTCCTTCTTCAATGTTCTATGCCTTGGAGACAGTTGGCTTCTCCCAATTTCACAAGGATGCTTGAAGTCTCCCATTTCTCCCCTTCCTTCCTTCCTTCCTTCCTTCCTTCCTTCCTCCCCCTCCCTCCCTCCCTCCCTCCCTCCCTCCTTCCTTCCTTCCTTCCTTCCTTCCTTCCTTCCTTCCTTCCTTCCTTCCTTCCTTCCTTCCTTCCTTCCTTCTTTTCCTTCCTTCTTCATGTTCTATGCCTTGGAGACAGTTGGCATCTCCCAATTTCACAAGGATGCTTGAAGTCTCCCATTTCTCCCTATTCCTTCCTTCCTTCCTTCCTTCCTTCCTTCCTTCCTTCCTTCCTTCCTTCCTTCCTTCCTTCCCTCCCTCCCTTCCTTCATGTTCTACGTCTTGGAGTCTCCCAATTAAGCCTCTATCCATCTGATTTCTCCCGAGCTACACTTGGGTTATTAGCAGCTGCACAGACAGAGCTCCTAAAATCTTAATATTCCAAATCACCTCTGTGTGCCTCCCGGATGTGGCAGACGAACTGATCAATCACTACCCGGCCGTCTTTATTTTTTTCTAGGTTTCTTTTTTTTTGCCCCTCCCAAGAGAAAAACCCAAGGGAAGCCAAAAGAGGATACTTTCCCGGATCTGAAGTCTGTCCGGGGAAAAGTTTCCCAAGCGCGACACGCATGCCACATGCGAAACACGTATGATCTGATCCCGAAACCTGGGCTCCACCAGGGCAGTACGGGTAAACTAATATGCCACACGAACCACACGTAGAGGGGGGAAAAATCTTGCCCGATAACCCCGTCCTATTTGCTTCGGATAAAACGCGTTCGTCACCATCCCACGTCATTTCGCCTGGGTATCTCCTCCGCCGCTTCTGCTAAGCTGTCTCTGAAAGCGTGGGGGCCGGGAAATTAAGAAAAAAGAAGACGGAAAAAAAACCCACGAAAAGAAGGCGAGAAAACAAGGGAAACACCAGCTGCCGGCTGCGTTTTAACCATTCAGAAAAGTCTGCAATTGGAAAAGGGAGGGAAAAGCGGGGGGGATTCCATCTCCGCATTTTCTCTCTCTCTCTCTCTCTCTTTGACACACTGACCCGAGACTGGCGATCTTTCCGGGCATCTCCGGCCGTTTTCCCAAGATCAACCTCCGAATCTCGAAAGCAGGAGGAAAAATTGGCTGCCTTCCCCCGGTCGGCAACTTTCTGCAAGAGGGTGTCCCTCCCTCCCCCTCCCCCTTCCTTCCTGTTCTATTCCTCCTTCTCTCCTTTCTCTCCTTCCTCATACTCTATTCCTTCCCTCCTTCCTTCCTTCCTATTCATTTCCTTCTTCATACTCTATTCCTTCCTTCCTTCCTTCCTTCCTTCCTTCCTTCCTTCCTTCCTTCCTTCCTCCTCTCCCTCCCTCCCTCCCTCCCTCCCTCCCTCCCTCCCTTCCTTCCTTCCTTCCTATTCCTTTCCTTCCTCATACTCTATTCCTTCCTTCCTTCCTGTTCTATTCCTCCTTCTCTCCTTCCTCATACTCTATTCCTTCCTCCCTCCCTCCTTCCTTCCTTCCTTCCTTCCTTCCTTCCTATTCCTTTCCTTCCTCATACTCTATTCCTTCCCTCCCTCCCTCCTTCCTTCCTTCCTTCCTTCCTTCCTTCCTTCCTTCCTATTCCTTTCCTTCCTCATACTCTATTCCTTCCTTCCTTCCTTCCTTCCTTCCTATTCCTTTCCTTCCTCATACTCTATTCCTTCCTTCCTTCCTTCCTTCCTGTTCTATTCCTCCTTCTCTCCTTCCTCATACTCTATTCCTTCCTTCCTTCCTTCCTTCCTTCCTTCCTTCCTTCCTTCCTTCCTTCCTTCCTTCCTATTCCTTTCCTTCCTCATACTCTATTCCTTCCTTCCTTTTTCCTATTCCTTTCCTTCCTCATACTCTATTCCTTCTTTCCCTCCTTCCTTCCTGTTCTATTCCTCCTTCCTTCCTTTTCCCTTATGCTCTATTCCTTCCTTCCTTCCTATTCCTTTCCTTCCTCATACTCTATTCCTTCCTTCCTTCCTGTTCTATTCCTCCTTCTCACCTTCCTCATACTCTCTTCCTTCCTTCCTTCCTTCCTTCCTTCCTTCCTTCCTTCCTTCCTTCCTTCCTATTCCTTTCCTTCCTCATACTCTATTCCTTCTTTCCTCCTTCCTTCCTGTTCTATTCCTCCTTCCTTCCTTTTCCCTTATGCTCTATTCCTTCTTTCCTTCCTTTCTTCCCTTCCCTCCCCAGCAGGGAAACCTGAAAAGGCGACTGACATCCCCCCCCCCGCTCCGCTCTTCATCCCGGGGCCATCGGAGCCCCGAGCTCCTCTTCCACCCAGCCCAAGACCCCGGGGGCAGCGTCTCTTGCGCAGCCGGGACCAGCCCGGAGCCCCCGCCGTGCACTTCGACTCACCTTGAGCGGCGGCGGCGGCTGCGGCGGCGGCGGCGGCGGGTCCCCGGTTGCTGCCGATCAGACTTGCTATCAAAGCGGCCACATACCAAATCATAGTCCTACTACCGACCAGCGAGCAGGGGCGTCATCCTCCTCGGCCAAGCGCCCTTCTCTGCGGCCCGGGCTGAGGGCAGCCGCCGCGCTCATGCCCGCCTGCCCGGCGAGACCCTCGCCTGCCTCCTCCCCGCCGCCGCTCCGGCCATCCTCTCCTCGGCTGGCTCGCCTTGCCTCGCCTCGCCCCAGCCACCTGCGCCGCCGCCGCCACCGCCGCGCTCTCAGCCCCGCAGGCTTCTTCTCCCGGCGCGCAGCCTAGCCTGAGCCATGCCAGCTTCGCTCCTTTTTTTTTTTTTTTTTTTGTGCCCACCCCCCACCCCCATTTCACTCGGGCGACGCCCCCGCCGGCCGGTGATTGGGCAGCCAGCGCGGGGGCGGGTCCTGATTGGCGGACGGGCTCTGACAGCTTGGGCCCGAGGTGGGGGGGAGAGAGAGAGAGAAAGAGAGAGCGAGAGCGGGACGGCCCCCTCTCCTCCCACCCCCCTCCCCGTGCCAAGGTGGGTTGGAGCGTGCAAGGCAACAGAGCCGCAGAATCATGCGCAATGCTGGAGCCGAGGCCGGCAGCGCTTCTCTTTGCTCCCCCTCTTTCCTTTCCTCCCCCCACACCGCTTACACTGCATGGCCACTACTCCAACGGGGAGGATGCTCCGGGACCAGGAGGGAGGGAGGTTGGCTGGGGGCGGGAAGAGGGGGCTGGCCCGTTGCAGCGCATTCATCACGGGAGATCTCCGCAGAGCTTCCCGCTGCAGCTGGTGCGGAGGAGGAGGAAGGGAGGGAGGGAGGGGGAGGGGAGGGGCAGGGGGTGAGGGAGGGAATCACCCCCAACCCCCACCCACCCTTACTCTTTTCTGCCCCCCCCACACACACACACACCTTTCCCCAATTTTGCAAAGCAGGGGAACCCTAGTCCCTTGACTTGGCGGCTTCCCACTCTCTTGATCTTCCTCCGGACCCGCTTTGGGATGGGGAAGAGGTGACGGACTCCGCTCCACTTGGCCCGACCGCCCCCTCACCCCCGGCCCTGCTCCTGTCCCTACAGTTGAGGTTTCCTCCCCCCCACACACACACACCATCCCCCTTTCCTCTCCCCATCGCGACCCTCTTATTAGCAGCCTCCTATCCCGGGCCAGCCACGGCCCTGCAGAAAGCCAGCCGCCTCTACAAAAGGGGAAACGGAGGCAGGCTTCGGAGAGGCACGGCTGGAAGGCACGTCCGCGGAATTTTCGCGGGCGGGGCTGCGGCGAGCGCTGGGCTGCTGCTGCAGAAGGTCCCGCCTGTTGGGGATGACCAGAGAAGGAGAGAGGGAGGGAGGAGGAAAGGGTGCGAGGAAGGCCCTGGTTGTTACTGAGCGCCTACCTTCTCAGGAGAGGAGCAGAAGGCCTACTACTACTTGGGTCTCCAAGAACAGCCAGGCAAGTTCCTTAGAGTTGGGAACCCAAACAACAAAGGCCAAGTGGGAAATCCCCTTCCTCATCATCCTTGGTTTTAGGAAGGCCAACCTTGATCCTGTGCTTAGATATTTTATTTTATTTGGTTTGTCAATTGCTTACAAGATAATAGGTATAAGTAAAAACATAGTTATGAATACATGGATACATATAAGAAAAATAAACAATAGGACAGGGACAGTAGGCATGATTGGTGCGCTTATGCATGCCCCCTGCAGGCCTCTTAGGAAAGGGGTGAGGTCAACAGTAGACATTCTAAGGTTAAAGTTTGGGGGGTTTGGGGAAGAAACCACAGAGTCAGGCAGAGTATTCCAGACATTCATATCCGGATGAATTCCGCCTTGGCCTGCTCTGCTGGTTGGTTTCACACACTCTGCTATGACTGGGTGAAGAGGGAAGGGCTGGGTCTGCATCCCACTGAGATTCCACCAACCCAACCCCATTTTAACCTAATTTAATTTGCTGCCCAACTTCAACCACGGTGTATCCCAACTGTTCTTCTACTTTTATAATCCCCTTCTGTTACTTGGTTAGGTTCTAGAGAGAATGGCATTGCAGGAGACAGGAAAGAAACCTTCCTCCTCATCTTCCTCGTCTTCCTCCTTCTCCTTCTCCTCCATCATCATCATCATCCTAGTTTACTACTAAAGTTGACCACATGGAAGGTTGTGGTTTCTGTATCACCAAAAGTTTGCTAGAAGAAAGTCAAGGAGATGACGCCTCTCAGATCATAGACACCATATTACATCCTGGGGAACTTTGGGTTTTCTAAAGATTATGAAGTAAAATTCCCAGCATCCTTTGCTACATGGATTAGGGCTGTACTATCTGGGGAATAAGTTAACCATCTCTGATCTGACCAGCAAATAATGCCATTCTCTCTCTCTCTCTCTCTCTCTCCCTCCCTCTGTCTCTCTTCCTCCCTCCCTCCCTTCCTCCCTCTCTCTCTCTCACACACACACTCCAATCCTAGAGTTTCCCAGTGAATGGAAACTTGAGAAGAAATTAATACCTCTCTAAAAGGATGATGGCATTCCTTTCCAGCCAATGTCTATAGATAGCCATGACTTATTGCAAAGTTCAGACAATCAACTGTGCCGTATTTCTAAATGCACAGATTTACACACGCTCAAGCTTTTCTCTTTTTCATTGGGGAAAATTCATGCAGAATTGACAGGTTTCCTTGATTGGAACATTATGAAACAGTACGACAAATAATACCTGCAATTAATAATTTCAGCTAAAGTATGGCAATGCCATGGAATAGCCAGTATGGTCTACTGATCTAGGCACCAGGTTAGAAGTCAGGAGGCCCTGAGTTCTAGTCCTGCCTTAGGCATGAAAGCCAGCTGGGTGGCTTTGGGCCAATCTCTCTCAACGCAGCTCACTTCACATGGGTTGTTGTGGGGGAAATAGGAGAAGGAATGAATATAACACGTGTTTGCTATCTTTATAAAAATAATAAAGGCAAGATATTAGATAGAAGATGGATGGATGGATGGATAAATAGAGGGGGATGGATGGATGGATGGATAGAGATGGATGGATGGATGGATAGACAAATATAGGTGGATAGATAGCTATAGATGGATGGATGATGGATGGATGGATAGATAGATTGCTTGATTGATAGAAGATAGACAGACAGACAGATAGATGCTATGCTATTGTCATCACAATCTTGAGAGGGATTTTGTGGGATTTCTTGCATGCATACAAACATCTGCACACTTAAAAAATGGGTTAGTATTCTTAAAATGACATCACTTACTGGGGTCATACATTTTGCCAAGCTAAGAGCCTTTTTCAGCCTTTTTATCAAAGATACAGGAACTGGTTGGGTTTGTATCAGCCATGAAACATGATTTATAAACAATAATGGCTGGTAAACCAAATAAAAATAAAATGCCATAATGGATCACAAGCCGCAAAGCTCCATAGACCATGCAAAGCTGAAAGCAAAATACATAATGGCTAAGAGTTGTATCTGTTTAGGAGACCCAGCCTGAATTTGTCATGGTAACACAGACCAAGGATGAGTGACCTTAGCTCACTGTAAAAAAAACCTATGCTTTCCTGCAAAGCTGTATGTTCAGCCAAAACTGAACTGCAAGGTCAGTTCCTAACATTAGATGTCTCAGGTAGCAGGTTGAGAACTTCCGCCAAACAAGCAAGAAACATTGAACTGGATAGAGAAATAGAAGAGAACAGATGGAAGTTAAAAGTTCAGCCCCAGATACTGGATTACGCAACCCATCCTCCTTAAACAGTGATTGTACGATTGGGTTGATGGGAGTTCTTGACTTCCAGAACATTTGGAAGACATCCGCGTGGAGCAAAGGAAATTATGTTTAAGGCCATCTTGACTTTTCTGATCATTAGAAATGTGATGGAGATTTTCTGGGTATTAGATCATGTTTCTTGACATTGTTGTCAAGTTTGAACCACGTTTTTGCAGTGGCAACATTATTGCTTCTCAGCTTGCCAACGAACCAAGGAGGGGGGAAGGGGTAGATGGAATGTGTACTCCAGGCATTAGGAAGCCGAGCCGTGAGAGCCAAGGACACTTCAGCAGGTGTTTGCCAAAGCCAAAGATTTTTCTCATAACAATGCAGAGAGACTGAATTGGACAATGTCACCTGCTCTAATAGGGGGAGGGAGAATCCTATATTTTTAATTGTGTGGGTTTGTGCAGGAATTAGCTGTTGTGGTTCACCGGTAGACGGCAGCGGAATCGGACAATGAGGAAGAAAGGGGACCAGTCAGGGAGTTTGGAGAGGACTTGGACAAGGGTCCTGTGTCTGATGCAGAGATGGGGCCAGGACCATCTGGGAGTGGTGTGCTGACTCCAGAGCCTTCGGAGTCTGGCAGCAGCGAGGAAGAGGACTTAGGGGAGCCTGTTCCCAGTGCGCATTGCACAGAGCTACTAGAAGGCGAGAGCAACTGGAACAAAAGGGGTGACTCAGGAGTAAAGCTGCGAGGTGATTGCCCCTCCCATAAGGGATAAAAGTCAGACCTCAATGTAAAACCTTTGCAGGAAGCAAAGTAGTTCGATAGATTCTGAATCCTCCTTGAAGCTCTGTGTACTCTGGCTGTTGTTTTTTTTCTGGTACTTCAGTTGGTTTCTGTTATAATTAATTGGATACTTCTGTTTTTAGCAGCATTCCCAGCACTGAAAGGTGTGTGTTTATCTTGGGGAACTGTTTAAGATTAGTTTTGGCTGAGAATGAAAACAATTCCCAGCCTTGCAATAATATAGGTTGTGCTTTTAAAACAAGTTTGATATTAATGACATTTGACAAAGCCTGGGTCAGAACATTAGCTAAATCTGGTTTTGTCCTCATCGGTGCCAAAATGATGCACTTCAACAAAATTTTGCCTTTAGAGATTGGAACGTCTCAATTGTGCTTGCTTTGGTTGGCTTCATCAGTTGGCATGTTGGCAATAATACCATGTCATACAGATCCGATCTATATGAACACTGTATGTGATCTATGTGAATCTGATTTATGTGGATGCTCCAACAATGGGAGTTTTTAAGAAGAGATTGAGCCACCATTTGTCTGAAATGGGCTAGGGTTTCCTGCCTAAGTGGGGTTGGACTAGAACAGTGGTCCCCAACCTTTTTTATGCCGCGGCCTGGTACCGGCATCAGCTGGGCGCCGCCATCTTGTTTTGATGAAAAAGTGCTTCCGGTGAGCTTTCTATCCGGAAAAGCTCACCGGAAGCACTTTTTCATCAAAACAAGATGGCGGCGCCCAGCAAACCAGCGGCCCAGTAGGATTTGTTCCACGGACCGGTACCGGTCCGCGGACCGGTGGTTGGGGACCCCTGGACTAGAAGACCTCCAACTCTGTTATTCTGATATTATTGAAGGCAAAGATCAAGATCGTGATTGCATCTCATATGCTGGCTTTTAAAAGCCCCTCAGCTAATCAATACCATTATCCTATCCTACACCAAGCTCCAGGAAGGGGCCAACACTGCCTCCCACCCAAAGAAAGATTCACATTGTATTTTTATTCATATTCTTCTAAAAGAATTGGGAGGTGGGAATCCCTCTCCATTGGATCAAGATAAACAAAGAATTCTACCTGGTGACAATTAATCTAAAGCTAACCAACCTTTTAGTCAAGGATCTTGGTCTCAGATTGTTTATAATCTGCTTTTCTCTTTGCCGGAAAAGAAAAGGAGGAGGAGGAAAAAAATCTTGAAGGCTCCGAGTCAGCTTTTAATCCCAAGATTTGAAGGGAAAGCCTACAAATTCCCTCCCAATGCCTTGAGCTTCCATAACTCAATAGTATTTCCATTATTATTATTATTATTATTATTATTATTATTATTATTATTATTATTATTAAGGGAAAGAAACACCTTGATTTCTGATCCTACACCTGTTCTCACTTAGGCAGTTCTCACGCATTATGCAGTTTGGGATGAACATCCTTCGAATGGTGTGGGCATATGAACGGATTTTCAGAGGGATTGTAGACTACAGGAACCATTAGCACTACTCAGATGATCCTGAGAACACAGATAAACCTGCAAGTGCTTTAACAATCCTCTAAAAGGATGCAAATGGCCAGCTGTTTGCAAGGAGTATAAATCCTTCCATTCCCCCACCATCCAGTCAGAGCTGAAGAAGCTTCTTGGATGAGAAGCAAAACGTCTTCAAAACAAAAAACAGGAAAGTCCAGTTGCCTCCTGAAAAAAACACCTTTGGGGAAACCATAACCTGGGTGACTGAAAATCTCTACAGACTCATAGACCATGAACTGGAAAATACCACCTCTGACTGGCTCCACCCCCATCTATTCTCTGCCTCCCAAGTCCCAGCTGATCGGTTGAGTCTTCTTTTGTTGCTCTGCACAGGAGAACAGAGCTGGAAAGCAGGTCAGTGGGGCGGGGAGGGAATGGAGATTTTACAGTATCCTTCCCCTGCCATACCCACCAAGCCATGCCCATAGAACCAGTAGTAAAAAAAAATTAATCCCACCACTGCATGGTACCTCCAGTAGAATGGGTCAGTTGAATCACATTAGCAACTCTTCCGCCTTTTAGTACATCTTCCAACATATTGCATTAGTCATCAAGCCACTAATAGACTCACTTGCACAACAACTGCTAGATTAGAGAACAGCAATTGTCTGTCATCTCTTATTAACCTCCTGTATAAAATCAACCAGAGTAATGCAAGCCTCCCATCTTACTTTCCCAACCAAACTTTCACTTGAAATCACATCTGTCCACACAATTGCACCTCTTTCTGTCCCAATCTCCTTGAGGCTGTCTTCAGTAGAATGGAATCAGGAGGGTAGAATACCCTCCAGGAGGGTAAGAGAAGGACAGGAAAAGCCTGGGGGCAGAGTCAAGAGAGTTATCAGCTTAGAATCATCGCATACTCACAAGTGATCTATGTCCTCTTTTGAATACTCTTTATATTAGAGTTTGCAGCATAAATTCAAGTCCAGAAAACACACAGACGACTGATTCAGCAGGATCATTAACTTCTTTATAAACATAATAAATGAGTAAAGTTTACAATACCATTTGTAGATTCTTTCAACATAACATAAGCAAAAACACAAGCAGCAGCAGCTCAGAGCAGATATCAGTTTCAGCAAGCAAGCAAGTTAGTTTCTCTTTCAATTCTCAGCAAAGCACACAGAGCCAAACCACACCCAGGCTGTCAGCTCCCATTGGCTGGTCTGTAGCCATGTTTACTCACTTGCTGACTTTGTTAACCATGTCTCTGCCAGTTAATGAATATACTCTGACTCTTTACTCTTATCTAGGGCCAATTTAGTGCTGAATATTAGTTGATTAGATTTATTGCATGAGCAATAAAATAACTTTAGCTGGAATTTAATGTATGGTGCTGATCAGAGGTGGTATTCAACAGGTTCTGACTAGTTCTGGAGAACCCATAACATTAATTTTGAGTAGTTCGGAGAACGGCAAACACCACCTATGACTGGAGATTTTACATTATCCTTCCCCTGCCACGTCCACCAAGCCATGCCCACAGAACCGGTAGTAAAAAAAATTGAATCCCAACACTGGTGCTGATTCTGTGCACCAAACAACATTCTAAGGGGAGGAAGGGGCTTGAAATAGACCCTTGACTTGATGCTGTAAGACCGCGTTTCAAACAACTCCCCAATAATCCTTTGTCTTAATGTTGCACTGGTTCATATAGACTTGATTTGACTACTGGGGCTGTGGAGAAGAAATTCATTTTCTGGAGGCTTCCCAATGAGATAAAAAGTTGGTTTTTATGGAAAAGAATCATGCAAGGTTTTCGTTATTATCATCATCATCATCAGCTGATAATGACTGCACTTCAAGAGGAATCTGGCACTAGGACATGAACTAATTTGACTTAATTGGATTTGAACATTAATTGAACATTATTAATTAAATGCAGTTGATACCATTACTTCCAGTGTATATAATTTGTCCTCTTTTTTTACCCTGCACATTAACCAGTATAGTTGTATTGCAATTGAACTCACTAATCTTTGTAAGATACAAGGTTCCTTCATCTGGAGCTCCATAGCTAGAGAAACAGGACCATGGACAGTTCATGGAAATCTGCAGATCTGAACCTCTAATTATTCTAAAAACAACACCATTTCTGCCATGATCTTGTGGATGTACCCAAGTTTTTTTGTTTCTGTTTTTCCTGGCATGCCCTTCCTTACCCCCAAGATAAAGCTTGCACAATCAAGAGACGCAGGAAACCAGGAAACGTTTAAATAAGTGCAGAGAACTTGAGACGTCTGATTTCTTGGTGGCCTGTGGGAGCTCAATCCAGGAACGCAATGGCTCAGTGGCTAAGACGCTGAGCTTATTGGTCAGAAAGGTTGGCAGTTTGGCAGTTTGAATCCCTCGTGCCGTGTAACGGAGTGAGCTCCCATTACTTTTCTCAGCTTCTGCCGACACAGCAGTTCGAAAGCATGTAAAAATGCAAGTATAAAAATAGGGACCACATTGGTGGGAAGGTAACAGCATTCCATGCACTTTCGGTGTTTAGTCATGCCGGCCACATGGCCCTGGAGACATCTTTGGACAGTGCAGGCTTTGTAACAGAAATGAGCCCTACCCCCTAGAGCCGGAAACAACTAGCAGGTATGTGCGAGGGAAAGCATTACCTTTACCTTTAATCCCAAAACAGAGGGTGCATTTGTTTATTGTCCTATTTTTGCATTTTGCTCTTGTTTGAATTTTTTTCACTTATGTAAACAGAGGAATAAACGATGCAAACCATGGGAAACTAAAACATTCAATGCAAATTGGCTTGGTTTTGCCTGACTGAGAGTGGGTGTAGAATCCAACTTTTACACCTCTGTTTGAAATCATGGGTTGTACGGAACTGGTATGGTTTTATAAATCGCACAGCAAACTGCCCATGCAATGCTGTCAGTGATTTTAGAGACGGGTGACTTGATTTGAATTCTCACATCAACCAGAAGAGTGATAACCCTGTCTGTGGACTGTACCACTTCAGGCTGTGGGGGGGGGGAGGAGATCTAGTTAAGGATATGCTACATTTTACTTCTGCTTTCTGACCAAAAATGCCCGTTGTGAAAAATAGGTTTATTTAATGACCTCAACATTTATTCAGTGACTATGGTGATTCATTTAATGACCATCAAAAAATATGTCTTAAAAGTGTATTGGTCACATGATAACCAGCTCAACATATGATAGATATTCCATACTCAATTATGGTCATAAGCTGAGGATTTTGTAGATCTTCTCCCTTCTTTCATGCATTTGCACTTGAGGTTTCTACTTAGCATTGGTAATGATGTTCCACCTTTTGGCTAATCAATTATGTCAACTTTTTCAAAAAAAATCTTTCAATATGATGACCGTGGTGGTGGTATCTCTTCAGTCATGTCCAGTTCAATGGACCAATTCTTTACACACTCTAGAAAGAATGCAAAAAATAGCAACAAAGATGAAAAGGGGACTGGAACAGAGATGGTATCCAGACCAGTTCTGGAGAACAGTAGCAGAAATTTTGAGTCGTTCAGAGAACTGCAAATCCTAGCTCTAACTAGCCCCGCCCCCATCTCTTCTCTACCTCCCGAGTCCCAGCTGATCGGCTAGGTCTCCTTTGGTTGCCCTGCACAGGAGAACAGAGCTGGAAAGCAGGTTAGTGGGATGGAGAGGGAATGGCAACAGCAATAGCACTTAGACTTATATACTGCTTTATAGTGCTTTACATCCCTCTCTAAGCAGTTTTACAGAGTCAGCATGTTGCCCCCAACAATCTGGGTCCTCATTTTAAGCACCCTGGAAAGATGAAAGGCTGAGTCAAACTGAAGCCTGGTGGGATTTGAACTGCCAAATTTCAGGCAGCCGATAGTCAGCAGAAGTGGCCTGTAGTACAGCACTCTAACCACTGCACCACCAAAGCTCTTTATTGGAATGGGGATTTTACAGTATCTTTCCCCTGGAGTGGGGTGGAAATGGGGATTTTGCAGTATCCTTCCCCTGCCATGCCCACCAAGCCATGCCCACCAAGCCACACCATGCCCGCCAACCCATGCCACATCCACCAAGCCATGCCCACAGAACCGGTAGTAAAAAAAAATTGAGTACCACCACTAGACTGGAGGCTAAAATAAAGGAAGAATGGTTACACAAATTGGGTAAGTCTAGTTTAATGAGAAGGAGAAGTAAGGTTGACATGAGAGCAATGTTCCTATATTTGAAGTGCTGCCATAAAGAAGACTTGCTTTCCAAAGCACCTGAAGGCAGGACAAGAAACAATGGATGGAAAACTAATGAAGGAGAGAAACAACCTAGAAATCAGGAGAAATTTCCTGACAGTGAGAAAAATTAATCAGGGGAACAACTTGCCTCCAGAAGTTGTGAATGCTCCAACACTGGAAGTTTTTAAGAGATTGTACAACCACTTGTCTGAAATGGTATAGGGTTGGATAAGAAGACCACCAAAGTCCCTTCCAATTCTGTTATTCTGTTTTTCTGCTTCTTTCAGTTGTTTTATGCTCCAGTTGGCTTTGATGGTATCTAGCTTCCTTTTTTTGGTGGCCTTATTTTCTTTTACCGCTGACTGTTCTGAGCATAACTGCCTTTTCCGGCAAGTCTCCTTGCATGGCACGGCCAAAATAAGTAAAGTGGAATGTTGTGATTCTGCCTTCCAGTGATGTGTCTGATTTTCTATGCTCCAGTACTTCCTTGTTTGTCACCTTTGCTATCCAAGGAATGTGCAGGCACTTTGTCCACATTTGGTTTTCCTTCTAGCTAGTTTTGTCATTCGCCTTTCCAACGTGAAAGCTTCTTCGTAGGTTGGACTTCAAATGCCACTGCAGAATCTAAAGGTTCGTGTTCATGCTCTAAACTTCTCCCCGCAATCCTGGCTCTACCACTAAGCAGAGAGAGGGAATCTTGTCCAATGGTAGAGGTCTATGGAGATTCCAAGTCATGGTTGATGTCCCAAAACACCTTTGGGATGTCTAATGGTAGGTGCTGAGAGGTAAATATTTACATTTGTTTTCAACTGCTCAATAATAAATAATAATAATAATAATAAATAACTGTTCAATAATAAATAAACTGTTCAACTATTTTATTCATTCATTTATTTATTTATTTATTTATTTTGTCAAGCATGTTTTAGATAACAGGGAACATGAACATGATGAGTACATGAAATGGATATGAATAAAAGGGACATTAGTACAGGGATGGTAGGCACATTGGTGCACTTATGCATGCCCCTTTCAGACTTCTTAGGAATGGGGTGAGATCAACAGCAGACAGTCTAAAGTTAAAGTTTTGGAGGTTTGAGGAAGAGACCACAGAGTCAGTGGTGGGATTCAATTTTTTTTACTACCGGTTCTGTGGGCATGGCTTGGTGGGCGTGGCAGGGGAAGGATACTGTAAAATCTCCAGTCAGAGGTGGGATTTGCCGGTTCTCCGAACTACTCAAAATTTCCAGAACTGGTCAGAACCTGCTGAATACCACCTCTGCACAGAGTCAGGTAGAGCATTCCAGTTGCTGAAGTTATTCTGAAGTTATTGCTAAACAAATGGAAGACCCCTTTCTAACAGCTCTTTCAACAGAGGACAGTCTAATGGAAGGGTCTGCAACCTTAAACACTCAAAGAGCCATTTTGGACCCATTTCCCACAGAAAAGAAAACACCAATAATTTAACAACCGGTGTGACTTGGTGGGCATGGCCAACTCAACATCACTCACTTCCACCCAGTCACCTCCTGCTCTGAAATGTGGAGTGAGTCTCCACCCCCCGCCATCACCCTTACCTTCTCAGGCCAGGCAAGGAGTGATGGGGAAGAGCCAGCCAGTGGTAGCCATAGCAGAGGGCTGAAAGAGCCGCATGTGGCTCCAGAGTCGCAGATTGCAGGTGCCTAGTCTAGTGCAACATTTCTCAATCTTGGGAATTGAAGTTCACCCATCTTAAAATTGCCAAAGTGTCTCAACGCTAAAGCTGACTTGACTGGAGCTATTTTGAAGCTTCAGTGTTGCCACATTAGAGCTGAAGGATAGGGAGGGGGGAATAGAGATAGCTGGGATTGCATTGTAGCCAAAACAAAATACTTTCTCTTGGGAACCAAGGACATTCTTACATCTGGTCAGAGAGGAGGAGGAATGATGTTACCTGGCAATCAGACAGCACCTGGATTGGACCGTGTGACTGATTGTTTGGAAAAGAGCAGAAACTTTTACTTCGGTGAAAAGTGTGAGAACCTTCAGAGTCGGTTTTCACCAGCCTGTGCCAATATGATATATCCAATAAAACTATTCTTTGAGGAATCCACTTGCCTCAGAGTTTTGTTTGCTATGGGTGCGTTACTTGGAATCCTGACACAAGGTTGAGGGACACTGGTCTAGTAAAAACCCCAGCTCCATAAACAGGAATCTTCCAGGAAAAAACAAAACCTATAGTGTCCAATCATCAGGATGGGGCTACGTTTTTCAAAAGAAGAAGGAAATACCAGAAGATCCTGAAGATGGCAGAACTTGAAGAAATGGTCAAACTGGCCTGTTTGATCAGAAACAAGTTTTTTTTTCTTCTCTAAATAAAAAACTGGAAACCTTTTATGGACTTTTTGCTGGAAAAAATGAATTGGTGACTTATGGATTTGCTGATTAAAAAGGGTTGAATGTGGAAAGGCAAGAAGTAGTTTGTAACTTCATTGCTTTGGATAATGAACTTATTTATTACTGCTATAAAGAAGATCAGAAATTGCTTCTTTATTTTCCTTTCCCCTTTCCCTTTTCCCCCTTTCTCATGCATTTTCCTTTCCTTGTACTTGCACTGTCTTTTCTATTTGTTCTTTTATCTTTTTTTCCTCAATTTCACTCTCTATAATTTCATGTGTACCTTTTATTTATGTAAAAATCTTCAAGAAATTTTTTTTTTCAAAAAAAGAGGGAGAAGTACCAGATTGCAGACTTCCTCCATTGATGAAGTTGTGACAGCCATCATGTTAACAGATGTACACTCTGCCATTGGATTCTCGCATACTAGCCATTTTCAGCATTGGCAAATGAATGGAGTGTTTAACATAAATGAATGTCCCATTAGTTCATATCTGAAGAGTGCCTTCTTTTGTCTTCTTGTCTTCCTCTGTTATTCTCTGGACCCGTTGTTTACTTTATCCCTTCCCTCTGCATCACTCCTCTTCTTCTCAGTCTTATCTACCTTCTTCCAACTATTTCCTTTCATTCTCTCCTTCCACCAGAAAAAAGAAAATATCTCCACAACAGCAACTATTGGATAACCATGAGATACCATAGAGCTTCTCATTTTGCTTGAAGCATTCGCTGTTATGAATTTTGAATCCAAAGAAAGCATTGGCAAAAATTTCAAGGTTAGGTTAGAAAAATAGCTCCAATATTTTTGCACAACTTGGAATTTTATTCTAGATGAAACTGCAATGAATGTGAAGGCTTTCTCCAAGATGATGAATAGACAGATATCCTTTGCGCACAACTATTGCTTTAAAATGTTACAGGAGCTCTTTCCAATGGCTTGACCTTCAAAACAATTGCTGATATCATAAACCTTGATATAAAAGGTCAATGAGGTATAATAGTAACGTTTTTGGACTGGTTCTAGAGAGGTGGCTATTAAGTCCACATTCAACTATGGAATTCACTGAATGATCTTTGGCCAGGTCACTATTTCTCAACTCAGCCTGTCTCAAAAGTATCATTATTATATGAATAAAGTGAGGGGTGATTCAGATGTATGTCATCTTGAGCTCTAAGAAGAAAAGTGGAACGTCAAGGAGATAGACAGACGGGCAGATAATAAGAAAGATAGATGAATGGATGAGATAGATGATAGATAGATAGATAGATAGATAGAGAGAGAGAGAGACAGACAGAGAGAGAGAGAGACAGAGAGACAGATAGACAGATAGACAGACAGACAGATGATAGATGATTGAAGATAGGTGATAGATAGATAGATAGATAGATAGATAGATAGATAGATAGATAGATAGATAGATAAATGATAGATAGATAAATTGATGGATGGATGTGGGTAAGTGGGTAAGTAGGTAATGCACAGACAATGATAGAAAGATAAATGAATGGGATAGATGGATGGATGAGTGGGTGGGTGGGTAGGTGGGTAGGTGGGTAAGTGGGTAGGTAGGTAATGGACAGACAGACAGACAGATAGATAGATAATAGACAGACAAACAGTATGATTCAGTATAAAGGCAAACGATAGAAAGACAGACAGACAGATAGATAATAGAAAAAATATAGAATGATGAGATGATAGATAGATAGATAGATAGATAGATAGATAGATAGATAGATAGATAGATAGATAGATAGATAGATAAGCAGGCAGGCAGGCAGATATGGATGGAGAGAGGCAAAGAGAGAGAGAAAGTATGGATCAGATGTTAGCTTTTTGCTTCTTCTACATTGTGTCCAGACCACAAGAAAGAAGTATAAACAATTCTAGCTGAATCCTTCAATTCCAGGTCATGTAATGTATGAGCCAGATTGGTGTAGTGGTTAAAGTGCCATCCTAAAAACCAAGAGACAGGGAGTTCTAGTCCCACATTAGGCATGAAAACCGGCTGGATGACTTTGGTCGAATCACTAGGACACAATGAATTAGTAAGATTGTTTGCATAAGTTTTTTTTTTTTTCTATTTTCAACTTTGTAAGCCACCCAGAGTCATGGGTGGGTGGGTGGCTATATAAATGCAACCAATAAATCAATACAATAAAATTATTGCCAAAAAAATCCCTCCCAGAAATGTAAGAAGCAGGTAAATTGCAAACAAACCAGGGACATAAATCCAGTTATCCTTACATGTGACATTCCATCCTGACTTCACCGACCGGCACACACCAGGAACTAAAAGAAAAGGCCATTTCCTCAAATTAATAATGCCACCATTGGCTCTTGACTTCATTAATAAGCCCAGGCTACAGGTAGAGTCTTGGAGAAGGACTCCATTTGCTCTTCTAATTGCTGTGGGCTTGTGGTGGCAGTAGGCCCATCAAGCAAATTAACATTGATTCATCACCCCTCCTCTATCGATTGCATTGACCCAGACTTCAGGGAGACAAATTCACGCCTGCACCTTCACAAGTTAACTGCAGTTCCTGTGTTATAGCGGTTGTGTGCACATTGCTTGTCTCGTGGATAGCTCAGAAAGAGAAAAAAGGAGGAGGGAGAAAAGAGCAATAAGCCCTTAGACTTATATACCACTTCATGGGGCTTTACAGCCCTCTCTGAATGGTTTGTAGAGTCAGCCTCTTGCCCCCGACAATCTGGATCCTAATTTTACCAACCTCAGAAGGATGGAAGGCTGAGTCAACCTGGAGCCGGTCAGGATCGAACTCCTGGCAGTGAACTGTGAGTTAGCCTGCAATACTGCATTCCATTGCAATACTGGGATTCAAATTTTTTTAACTACCAGTTCTGTGGGTGTGGCTTGGTGGGCGTGTCAGGGGAAGTTTACTGCAAAATCTCCATTCCCTCCCCACCCCACTAACCTGCTTTCCAGCTCCGTTCTCCTGTGCAGGGCAACAAAAGAAGACCCAGCCAATCAGCTGGGACTTGAGAGGCGGAGAATAGATGGGGGCGGGGCCAGTCAGAGGGGGTATTTGCCAGTTCTCCAAACTACTCAAAATTTCCACTACTGGTTCTCCAGAACTGGTCAGAACCTGCTGAATACCACCTCTGGTACCATGTTGCGCATTGTTTTAAAGCTGGGTTCAAGTGGCGTCACAAGTCAAGGACTACCTGCTGTTTATGATCCGGTTCGCGCTTCGCACAAAATTATCTTTCTTTAACCAAGATTTATTAAGTAAGCCAAGATAAACCTAATTCAAAGCCATAAACCATGCTTTCGCTAGAGTTGCCCTCCTGCAATCCACAATTGCTGTGGTTCACCGGCAGCAGGTGTGAATGGCTGAGGGCTCGGAGAGCGAAGACTCAGATGAGGGGCCTGCGTGTGATGCAGGGATGCAGCCAGGACCATCAGGGAGTGGAATGCTGCCTTTGGAGATGGTGGAGGATGGCAGCAATGAGGAAGAGGTCCCCGAGGAGCCTGTGCCAAGTGCGCGTGCATGCAAGGCTGCTTGAAGGAAAGAGCAGCTGCAGCAGCACAGGCGACTCGGGAGTAAGGCTGCAAGGTAATGGCCCCTCCCTGAGAAGATAAAAGACAGTTGAGAACCGCAGTTCTTTGCAAAAGGCAAAGAAGTTTTACACTCGAGCCAGGTGGACGTTAGGAATATCTGAGATGGTGTTTGGAGACTCTTTGTGTTCCAGTTATTGCTTAGTAACTTTATCTGTCATTCTTGGCAGCCTTGCAAAACCTAGCTAATTGGTTTGAAGCAGCCTTTTACCTGTGAAGGAACGGGATTTGAAAAGAAACATTAAAAGGTTGTGCTGTTATCTTTGTCTCGTGTTTGCTTCCTTCAGGTTCCAACCAGGTTTGTGGCAGATCAACAATCCACAGACCAAAAGCAAGCAAGCAACTTTGGGTGATGCGTAGATCCAATTCCTGGCTTGTTTGAATAATAATACATATGATGTATAACACACGCATGTCCTATATATGTTATTTGAGATCCATCTGATGTAGGGCAAGAGAGATTTTCGTGTTTGGGCCATGAACAAAGTCTGTTCAGGAGCAGAGATACTTTAGTGGGGGGTGAAAAGATTAGAAAACTCTCCAAACAATTTAAAAATAGAGCTGAATGCATCCATTCATCTAAATCTTTTTCAGTGGATATTTCTCATCTGTCAACTGGGAAATTAAACAATAACTTAGCAGCAATTTTTTAACACCCAGTTTCTTTGCAAATTAAAATGTGAACACGTATAGGAGAAACCAGATAATTTGGTGTTCCACAATTACAAGGATTTCAAAGCTTATGACCTGTAAAGATTTAGTAGGAACTCTTAGGAATGAAATTCACACACATTATTATGTACTTCAGCGCATTTGTATCACAGAGAATGGAGATTGCAATGTCAAAAAAAACCAACCACCCAAGAAAAGGGTGGGAAAACGTATAATTAGTGAGCGCAAAAATGTTGAAAGCCTCTAAGCTAGTCAATTCCTCTACAGAAAATTTACAGTACTCTGTGGATTCAGGAAAAAAATATGGACATGGATACTCCCCAATTAATGGATTCTCATATCGAAGGAATGCCCTAGAGTTTGGCTTCTTCTCTCTGTGTGGTTATGTCGGATGGAAAGTCTTCCACAGTTTTGCAACTAGAGTGGGCTAAGGACACAGCCTGAAAGATCTAACCGCTATAAAGCCAGTTCGGTCTAGTGGTTAAGACCAGTGGTAGGATTCAATTTTTTTTTACTACCGGTTCTGTGGGAGTGGCTTGGTGGGCGTGGCAGGGAAAAGATACTATAAAATCTCTATTCCCTCCCCACCCCACTAACCTGCTTTCCAGCTCCGTTCTCCTGTGCAGGGCAACAAAAGGAGACCCAGCCAATCAGATTGGGACTCAATGGGAGGCAGAGAAGAGATGGGGTTGGTGGGGCCAGTCAGAGGTGGTATTTGCTGGTTCTCTGAACTACTCAAAATTTCTGCTACCGGTTCTCCAGAACTGGTCCGAACCTGCTGAATACCACCTCTGGTTCAGACATCCAGCTAGAAAGCAGAAGATGGCGAGTCCTACTCCCATCTTAGACATGAAAGCCAACTGGGTGACTTTGGGCCAATCACTAGGAGACAGTGGGTTCTAGTCCCAATTTAGGCATGAAACCCAGCTGGGTTATTTTGGGAACAATCATGAGGAGACAGTGAGTTCTAGTCCTACTTATGCATGAAAGCCAGCTGGGTGATTTTAGTCTAATCACCAAGACACCGTGAATTCTAGTCCTACCTTAATCATGAGCACTGGCTGGGTGTCTTTGAGTCAATCCCTCTTTCTCTCAGTTCAACCCACCTCACAGGGTTATTGTGGGGAAAAATAAAAGGAGGAAGGCGTATTCGCAATGTTCACCACCTTGAATTGTTTATAAAAATAATAAAGGCGGGATAAAAATAAACAAATAAATCCCATCATCCAGTCTCTCTCTCCCCCCAGGATCTATCCAGAGATATCACTTGATAGGAACAGTAGTCAGCCTGTTAGCACAGGGGTGTAAAACTCAATGTCAACTAGAAACATACTCCTTTGGTCCTTTTAGCTGCCAGAAAAAGGGATTGGGGGAAAACAGTGCATTCCTTAAGTGCCTAGATAATCACCCTGGCAGCCCAAAGTTGTCAGAGTGCAAGAATATTACTGGAGAGCATGATTGATGACTCTTGGGGATGGATGTGTCCCATTGGAGAATACACATCCAGGGCGTGGGGGGAAGACCAGGGTCAAGGGCGAAATGAATGATGTATTTTAGTATCGGCTGCATCCAGCTAACACCAACATGGTCGCTTCTAATAAATCAGTTTTCTTTACTCTGAGAGACACGGCTAGAGACTTGTGATTTGAGTGGGGGTGGATTTGTTGCAGTCCTGTCACTCAAGGCCCGCGGGCCAGATCTGGCCTATGGAGTACCTAGATCTGGCCCAAGGGGCCACCGTGGAAACAGCAAAGGATCAGCCTCTGCCAGTGAAAATGTGGCTCGGGAGGTCTGTGTGCTCCATTTTTGCTGGCAGTGGGTTGCAGGGGGCCGTCACAGCCGAAAACAGAGCTTGGGAGCCCGTTTTCACTGGCAGAGCACTTGAGCCACCACAGGCACCCCAAACACGAGTGACATTGAGCTGGCCATGCCCAACCCAGCCCCCCAAGATCAAACATAACCCTGATGCGGCCCTCAATGAAATCATGTTTGACACTTCTGGCTTAGCATCAAAGCTTATATTGTGGCCTTCCCACTTCCAAAGTGTCATATTCGGCCAGTGCATGAGGGCACCAGTACTGTATCCCTCAGCACCAACTGGTATCACTGGAATATATAGCCCTGCTTTGTCACTAGCCTTTTCCTTCATACATCTAATGAAAACACACACAACTCTTTTCAGAAGAATGTAAAAAGAGGAATAAACGATGCAAAATAAAGCAAATTTGCTTGGTTTTGCTTGGCTGGTGTAGAATTTGACCTTTAGACCTTCCTTGGGTTGTATCATTGAAACACCCCAGACATGGAACTTGTAAGATTTTATAAATCCCTAACCATCCCACGCAATCAGTCATTTTAGAGAGAGATGATTTGATTTGAATCCTCCCACCGAGTGGAAGATTAAGGTAGCCTGTTGGTGGACTGGCTATACCACTTCAAGCTGTGAGGGAAAGATCTAGTTATTGATTTACTACTTCATAGTCAAGATCTAGCCCTCCCTCTGCAATGAGGTATGGAACTTGCTAGTCTTAAATCCTCCTCCATGTCATCCAATTGACTTTGTACAAGGATGTGCTTGTTTTTACAATGGCTTGGGTCTAGGAAAAAGCAAGATGTACTTCATACTGGAGACAAGCTTAGCACTTGATCTGTTGCTTGTGAAAACTAAGCTACAAAAATCTCACCCTTGGAGTACTTCATTTTTTATTTATTTTATTTATTTTGTCAAGCAAGTATTACATAACAGGTATAAGTATAAGCATGATTATGAATACATGAAATGGATGTGAATAAAAAGGAACATTAGAACAGGGACGGTAGGCACGTTGGTGCGCTTATGCATGCCCCCTTACAGACCTCTTAGGAATGGGGTGAGGTCAACAGTAGCCAGTCTAAGGTTAAAATTTTGGGGGTTTGGGAAAGAAACCACAGAGTCAGGTAGAGCATTCTAGGCATTGACCATTCTGTTGTTGAAATCGTATTTCCTGCAATCAAGTTTGGTGAGGTTTACCTTGAGTTTGTATCTATTGTGTGCTGTTGTATTGTTGTGGTTGAAGCTGAAGTAGTCATTGATGTGTAGGACATTGCAATAGATAATTTTATGTTGTACACTTAGGTCGGACCGAAGGTGGCATAGTTCTAGGTTGTCTAAGCCTAAAATTTCAAGTCTGGTGGCATAAGGTATTCTGTTGCAATTAGAGTACAATGACTGGAGCAGTGGTGGGATTCAACTTTTTTTACTACCGGTTGTGTGGGCGTGGATTGGTGGGTGTGGCAGGGGAAGAATACTATAAAATCTCCAGTCAGAGGTGGTATTTGCCGGTTCTCCGAACTACTCAAAATTTCTGCTACTGGTTCTCCAGAACTGGTCAGAACCTGCTGAATACCACCTCTGGTGCCTACCGTCCCTGTCCTACTGTTCCCATTTATTCATACTCATTTATTATGTATATACTTATAACTGTTTACACTTATAGGTTTATATGTTATGTTCATACTACACTTGTTTTCTCATACATGCTTGAGAAACTAAACTAAACCAAACAAAATAAAATAAAGTCCACTTCTTGAGAATAGGAGTAGTGGAATTACGATTCAAGGTGCTGGTTATCACCTTGAAAATCCTACGTGGCCTGAGGCCAGGATACTTGAAGGACCACCTCTCCTCCATTATATCCACCTGGCTATCAGGATGGGAAGGTATGACCCCATCAACTAGGGTGGTTTATCTGGTGGGACCATGAAACAGGACCTCCTCGGTGGTGGCCCCTTCTTTATGGAATATCACCCCCCCCCCTCAATGTAAGGTTGGTTCCCACCTCTTCTGAAAGCTGTGTGTCAGCTTTGGAAGCCATATTAGCATCAGATGCTTCCACGCTGCCACATTCTTGAGCCTGGGAAAATGGGAGTGGGAGAATTTCTTGGAGTGTATGTGGTTAGACATAATAGCATTCTTCTTCTAAGTCAAGGTCATGTTATTTCTGCACCTGGCTAAGGAGTGGTTGAGGGGACATCTCAAGTTGGGATGGATGGTGATTGGGACATGTGATACAATGACCGGTGCAGGTGGTGGATTTGTAATATTTTACTTATTGAAGGGAAAACCGGAACTTTCAGATTTGGGGTTTCCCAGATGTGCCAGTTTACTACTCTAATAAAAGGAACCTTTGAGAAGATGTATGTCTCAGACTTTTTGGTTGGAGTTGAGGTTGTCTGGAATCCTGACACTGTGTTTTTGTCAGTGAGGCTGGGGACCATGAATGGAGATGGAACTGATCAAAGTGGCTGATTTGATTGTGTGGTTTCTGCCATGGAGGATGGAGTGGGTTTTGACATGGGTTTTTACCATGTGGTGGATTTTTAAAACATTGTAAACCTCCCGGATTCTCCTATGTGTGAGGTGGATGGCTATATACATTTAATACATAATAAATGATTTGAGGTTGGCCTCTGTTACAGAACATTTTCTGGCAACCTGCTGACTGCCACCTCTGGACCGGAGCCTTCTTAGAGAAGTCAAAGGGGCTGCCTGACCCACTATTCCTGCTAGATCCTTAGTCCCAACCTTCAGGCCTCTCCTAGCTTTGTCAAGATGCATTTTCCTGATCTAGGAAGACTTACACGCAGCTCCGGCAGAAGGAAATGTGAACGTAATTCCTACACCTACTTCTGTAGACAGCTGGAAGCTGTTTGCGAGATGCTTCGGTGTGAAAGTTGGTGGAGATGTGGCACTTGTTCCCGAGGTGGCAACAATCAGCATTTGGAGTTCTGCCTGGGGAAAGTGTAAGAGAACTGTAGCTACACCTACACTTGAAAGCAAGGACAGATGTGGTTGATAATACTTCTCCATAACTGGGAGAATCTATGCATTTATTCATTTCCCATTAATTTGCCAAATCCATCCGTACATCCACTTTGTTCTCATCTGCTAGCTTTCGGGGATTGCCAAGAATATCCTATTATCAAGTCTACTGAATGATGGTAGGATCACACCTTGTACTAAGCCATGATTTCATCACGGCTTACAATAACATCTGAGCCCTCCAAATGTTGCTGAACTTCCATCATCCAGGATCCCCCATGTTTCCTAACAATGTTGGGTTTTCGTCAATATGTGGATGCCATAATTGGTTTATCCCTGAAATATATCACGATAAGCTGGGTATGTATGACAGTCTGATTTCAAACCGAATGAACCATAGAAGCAAAGTATCTGAATGCCACATACTAAAAAAAAAGTCTTCTTAAGAGCAGATAATGAGGGATGGTCATTTTGGGGACCTTCTTCTAATGTTCCGAAAAGTATATGGATAATCTCCTATTGGAAATTGAAATGAAAAGCTAAAAGGTTGATTGGATGCTATCCCAAAGGCAAGGCTTCTTTGTTTTTCTTTGAAGACGTTTCACTTCTCATCCAAGAAGCTTCTTCAGTTCAGGGCTGAAGAAGCTTCTTGGATGAGAAGCAAAACGTCTTCGAAGAAAAACGAGAAAGTCCAGTTGCCTCTTGAAAAAGCTCCTCTGGGACATAGATTGATTGCTATGTGGAAAAAGTCAGGGAGAATATGATTCATAGAACCTAGAAAAATAGGGTTGGAAAAGCCTTGGAAGCCTTCTTGCCCAACCCCTTGGCCATATCCTATACTAGGGATGTCCAACCCTGGCAACTTTAAGACTTGTGGACTTCAACTCCCAAAATTCCACAACCAGCATGCGGAATTCTGGGAATTGAAGTCCACAAGTCTTAAAGTTGCTAAGGTTGGACACCCCTGCCCTATACAATCCAGGCAAATAGTTGTCCAGTCTCTTCTTGAAAGCCTCCAGTGATAAAGCACGCAAAACCCCCAGAGGCAAGCTGTTCCACTCTTCAACTTCAGGACTTTCGTCTTTTTTTCCCCCAGTACCGTACAGGAGCATCTGCTGAAACATTCTGGCAATGGAGAGATTTCTTTGCTCAAGCAAATGAAAACACTCCATTCACCCCAACCGTTTGTAACCGATATGATCATTACAGGCGGTCCAGGAAAATAATCAGATGGAAAGCAGGTGGGGCTTCCCCTTACCTTTGGTGAATTCCTTCCGTAGGAGCATCTTAAAACAGCAGGATAGCAACACTGTCTGGCGTTTGCATGAAAGATGACAATGACAATTTGTCACACCGCTCAAAAGAGATGATTAAAAATGCTAGGAAAGAAACGATCCCAAAAAAAAATTTTTTTTTACAATGCCTCCACATTCACGTGGGCAGGAATTGTCTCCAGACAAATGAGGCGGAAGACTATAATTAGTCAAGGAACCCACCAAGGAGCAAACTTTGCATGTCGGAAGCTGGTGGTGAAGATTACAAATGGTGAGTGTTGGGACTTTGCAATAGCTGCAATGATGGACAGCCGTCATTAGACTTCCTCATGCAGTACCATCATAACTTTGGTCATGGAATGATTATCAGGTTTCCAAGTGATGAAATCCATTTAAAAAGAAAAGAGCAAAGTCCATCTTCCAAAACAATTTCTTTTATTTAGGAAAGCATCAAATTGGCAAAGCCCGGGGTTATTCCAGATCTGACACAACCTGGAATTACCCCACAATATCAGAAGTTAGAAACAACCCCCAAAAGTCACACTCTCCAATAGAAGTAATTCAACGTTGCTTGATGTCATAAATCTCCACCTCCAGTGCCTAGGTATGGACAGCTCATTTCCCACGCGAAGAAGAACCACCTAGCCTAAACAACTCTCTCTATCTCCACTCCTCCCCCCCTTAGGAATGTGGTAAGCCCGAAACCCTTCCCCCATTACTGCCAAAGAGAAAGTAAGAAAAAGAATATATACTAAGCCTAACTAAAATGGCTACACATATGTCAATTTCGGTCTTGACAATGTTTGTCATTCAACAAAGACTGCCTGGGAGGAAACCCCACACTTACTAAGAACTGACAATGTTACCTAGTTGGGTAATGAAATGTCTGCAAGAAGACAACCTAGCTCAGAGAGCACCAAGGATGCTCGCAATGGCCATTCTGCTATGTCATGAGTGCAAGAATGGGTTGTAAGTCACTTTTTCCAGTGAGGTTATAATTTGGAACAGTCACTAAATGAACAGTCGTAAGTGGAGGACTACCTGGAGGGAGGGATTTCAGGGGTAGTAAAATCTTATAGTCAAGTCAGAGATTCTGGAAAGCCTCTTTGGCTTTGTACTAAACAAAATCAAGCTAGGATTATTTTGAGTTTCTTCCTCATACCTTGCTCTTTCCCAGACTGTATAAATCTCTTTTCCAAGTCCCGCCTTAATGGTTTGCTCTTTCCTTATCCTCAAGATTAGCACCATAAATATAAAGTTAAAAGTAAAGGTTTCCCCTGGCCAGTCATGTCTGACACTAGAAGACGGTGCCCATCTTCATTTCTTCAACGAGGAAGCCAGCATTGTCTGAAGATGTGGCCAGCATGGCTATACACCAAGGCACATGGAACACTGCTCCCTTCCCACCAAAGTGGTACCTATTTATCTACTTGCATTTGCCTGCTAGGTGGGCAGGAGCTGGAACAAGTGAGGGGAACTCATCCTGTTGCACAGCGCTTGGGTCTCGAACCCAGGCTGTCAAGCTTTCCACCTGACAAACTCCATGTCTTTAACCACTGAGCCATTGCATTCCACACATACAAAGGATTATTTTATGCTGCTTCAGGGGACGAGTCCCAATGAACTTCAAAGCCCTCAACGAAGCTTGGACCCCAGCTCTCTGTTTGCTTGATGCTTTTACTCTGTTTTTCCACTGAGAAATAGCGAGGCTGAATATCAAGGCTGGATAATATCTACAAAGCAGAGATGACCCTCTGGGAACTAATCCATTGCCATCTGTTTGTCGTTCTGCGGTTGGACAGGTTCTCTGGCTGTGGTGACAAAAAAGGAGGGGTGGGACCCAAGAAATTAAATTCAGGCAGCTGAGAAATAAATGCTGTGCACATTGCTTCTTCGTACAATGCACAATCAACTTTCAGGAGAGCGTAGGGAAGGATGGGAGGAAGAGGGGACTTGGATGGTACAAGAAGGAGAGGGAAGAAAACAGAGGAGGATTTTTTTATATATATATAAAACAGGGATGTTGTTGGCAATGCCTGTCTTGAACTCCAACCAGGAGGTGGTCTCTAGTTGAACCTTCACGTTTTAGAAGGAAATTTGGCTCTCTTGGTTAAGATGTCAAATTAGAAACCAAGACACTGTGAATTCTAGTGTTCCCTTCTCTCCATCTCAGTCCAACAGAACAGAATAGCAGAGTTGGCGGGGACCTTGGAGGTCTTCTAGTCCAACCCACTGCTTAGGCAGGAAACTCTGTAGCATTTCAGACAAATGGTTATTCAATCTCTTCTTAAAAACTTCCAGTGTTGGAGCATTCATAACTGATAGAATCCAAATAGCAACATTTAACACCTGGCTGTTTACTTCTAACTACAAAGGTCAATTAGCATCCACCCCCCCTCTCTCCCCCTCCCTCCCTCCCTCTCTTTCTTCCTACCTATCTATCCACCCATCCATCCATCTGATCCTATCTATCTATCTATCATCTATCTATCTATCTATCTATCTATCTATCTATCTATCTATCTATCTATCTATCTATCTATCTATCTCTACCTATCTACCTACCCATCCAGTCCAACCATAGTCAGTCAGTCAGTCAGTCTGTCTGTCTGTCTATCTATCTATCTATCTATCTATCTATCTATCTATCTATCTATCTATCTACCTACCTACCTACCTACCTACCTACCTACCTACCTACCTACCTACCTATCTCTACCTACCCATCCAATCCAATCCAATCCAATCCTATCCTATCCTATCTGTCTATCTATCTATCTATCATCTATCTATCACCTATCCAGCATCTATCTATCTATCATCTCCCTCCATTTTTCTCTGTCTGTCTGTCTCTCCCTCTCTCCCTCCCTCCCTCTCTCTCTTCTATCTATCTATCTATCTATCTATCTATCTATCTATCTATCTATCTATCTATCTCTACCTATCCCTGCATGCCTGTCTCCCTGTCTATCTATCTATCTATCTATCTATCTATCTATCTATCTATCTATCTATCTATCTATCTATCTATCTATCTATCTATCCATCCATCCATCCATCTATCTATTTATCTATCTATCTATCTATCTATCTATCTCTACCTACTTACCCATCCTATCCTGTCTGTCTGTCTGTCTGTCTGTCTGTCTATCTATCTATCTATCACCTATCTTCTATCATCTATCATCTGTCTATCATCTATCTATCTATCTATCTATCTATCTATCTATCTATCTATCTATCTATCTATCTATCTATCTATCTATCTATCTATCTATCTATCTATCATCTATCACCTATCCAGCATCTATCTATCATCTCCCTCCGTTTTTCTCTGTCTGTCTGTCTCTCCCTCTCTCTCTCCCTCCCTCTCTCCTTCCTTCCCTCATCTATCTATCTATCTATCTATCTATCTATCTATCTATCTACCTACCTACCTACCTACCTACCTACCTACCTACCTACCTATCGTATCCCCCCCTCTGTCAGCAAAAGGCTCGTCTCCTCTCATCATGAGGGACCTGTTGAATCAACAGTCCCACTTAGTAATGAAAATGCTTCCTCCAACCTTGAATTAAACGTTAATAATCCATCATCACGAGGATCACCGCTTAAGTGGAAGGCAGTTACTATCAAACTGGGCAATGCAATGGTGATTAAGGGAGAGTTTGACAGGGTGAGCTGGCATCTGCTGAGGCTGGGCACTGGGGGAGGGAGAGAAGGAATGGCTGGGATGGTTTCCTTCAAACACTGGTGCTTTTCAGGCTGAAATCGGCTCACGGAAAAAAAAAAACCAGAGTCTGTGAGCTTAGCAGCCATCTTCCTTCTCCCCAACTACGGTTGCTTTCTCTTGGGATCTATTTTTAGGAAGCTGGCTTGCAAAAAATCACCAGAATTGCTACTCTCCACGATTGGATCTCACCTTCTCCGTCTTGTACTGCATATGACCCTGCAATTCAGATAGTCCTTAACATTCTACTGAACACGAATGTCCATTTCCTATACATCCTAATGAAAGCTTGCATCTGGCAAAGTCTTTTCAAAGCGGTTCCTGTCTCATTATAGGCCAATTACATTTTACTAGCCTCTTTTTAGCCAACAAAACTAGCAAACAGTAGCAAAGCAACCTCTCCTAGTTTCCAAAAATTAGAAATACTGGGCATATTCCTAAGGCAAAGATGACATTTGGTTTTGAGATTCGCCCCATCTCTTCCCTTTCATGAATCCCTAACCCACAGACAATTTAATTTCTGGATTGCATACAATCCTGAAGGATTAAAATAACTCAAGAGGCTGTTCTGTGCGCCCTCTTCACCCAGTTTGTCATTGCTACCAAATCATAGCATGTTTTGCAAAGGCAGCTGCTAGGTGTGTCACTGGCTCCATAAAAGGTGTTCCGCCAAGGAGTCTGTGTAGATTCTCAATCATCCAGGTAATGGTTGTCCCAAAGGTGCTTTTTTGGGGAGGCAATTGGACTTCCTTGTTTTTTCTTCAAGAAAAAGAAGGTCTAAAAGGATGTGAAATGTTTAGTGTAAACTGGGCAAATGTCGACAGTGATTCTCAGTCATCCAGATCATGCTTGTCCCAAAGGTGCTTTTTTCAAGAGGCAATTGGACTTTCTGGTCATTTGCATTATTTCAGCAAGACAGATAAACTTACAGATGGCCTCAACGACCCTCTTAAAAGGATACAAATGACCAAATGTATGCAAAGAGTATAAATCCTTCCATTCCCATCCATCCATCCAGTCAGAACTGAAGAAGCTTCTTGGATGAGAAGCGAAAGATCCTCAAAAGAAAAACCAGAAAGTCCAGTTGCCTCCTGAAAAAAAGCACCTTTGGGTCAACCATGCCCTGGATGACTGAGAATCTCTACAAACTTTTAGCTGCACAATTTGAGATGGACACCCTTGGAATGGTGTGGGAATAGGAATGGATTCCCAGAGGGAAAAAAAATGCAGACTACAGGAACCATTTGCACCGTTCAGGTGACCCTGAGGACACAGATAAACCTCCAAGTGGCCTCAACGACCTTCCAAAAGGATGCAAACGACCAGCTGTCTGCAAGGAATATAAATCCTTCCATTTCCCACTATCCAGTCAGAGCTGAAGAAGCTTCTTGAATGAGAAGAGAAATATCTTCAAAGGAAAACAAAACAAAACAAGAAAGTCCAGTTGCCTCCAGAAAAGGCACATTTGAGACGTTCTGCCAAGGACATGTTGTAACAAATGTGAAGATCAACCCCCTAGCCTGCTCTCAAACTTCCCCTAAACCAGCTGTCCCCAACTTTGGGGGGGGGGCACCAGAGAACTGATTCTGTGGAGAGGGGTTTTTCAATGGACCGGAGGGGATGTGGCAGGGGTGGGCTTCAAAAATTTTAACAAGGAGTTCTCTGCCCGGTTGCTGGGTGGGCGTGGCCTAGTTGGCCTCCTGCACCACAATGGGGAGGGTTTGCCTTCCCCAGGCTCCGGAGGTTTTCCTCGAGCCCCCAGGAGGGCTAAAATGGCTTCCCTGGGCTCTGGAGGCTCTTTGGAAGCTGGAAACGGGCCCATTTCCAGCCTTCTGGGAGGCCTGTTTTCCACCCTCCCTGAGCCTCCACACGCACTCTGCGCTTACCGGCATCCAAAATAAGCCGTGTGGGGACTCCTGGGAGAGGAGGGGATCGGTGGGCAGGGCCAGCTGGGAGTGGGATTTGGGGGTTCTGTGAACTGCACAGAATTTCAGCTAGGGGGGTCTCCCAAAACCCCTGCGAACCCCCAGCAGCCCATCCCTAGGATGTGGCTTGCATCCTGCAGATGGGGCTTCGCTTGTTTGCTCGACCCGGTTTCTGCCATGCCATGGTCCGGTACCAATCCACAGACTGGGGATTAGAGACCCCAATCCTAGAGGCTGACTCAAAACTTGCAAGGTAGAAATGATGACAGGGAAATCAAATGACTTTCATTGTCCAACAGGCAAAGTTTGCTTCTCTAAGCTTGAAAAGGATCCCTAATCCCAATGAGATCAATGAACCGAGAATAGCACTTGACTCCAGTTGGCATCAAGATCGCAGATTCTTAAAAAGACGATAGGAAAACAGGGAGATTTTAAATCTGAATTGTTTTTTTATTAGGCATAATATCTGAAAAACTGGATGAGAAAAATATGTATTTAATATGACACGTCTTAACAGCAGCAAGGATTATTTTTGCACAATATTGGAAAAAATGGAGAGAAATATATATGAAGAGATACAGGAAGATGCTAGATTGTGCAGAAACGGATAGGTTGACATTGAAAATTAAACAGAAAGAGGATGTAGAACATTATCGAACATGGAATTTATTTTACCAATTGTTGAAAAAAAAGGGGTGGAGATTAAGAACGTAAATTTGTGTTGTGAAACAAATTCAATACCCAGACGACACTATGTTTATTAAGCACTAAGAAATGCATTTCACAGAAAATCAATAACATTAAATTTAAAAAATGCAGATTCCAATGAGATCAGTGCATCACACGTCCATCTCCCCTAAGCAATTAATCTGACCCACAGATGTCAGAGAAGCCCCTCCGCCTTGCAGGAATCAGAGTTTAAGATTATTGAGCTAGGAGCTAGGAACAGCGGACTAGATTTAGCGAGCCCAGCTGTCAGACAGGGGTGGGGGGGGAAAGAAGCAGTATCTCTGTATTGGCACAATCTTTTTCTTTCTTGTTCCTCTTTCTCCATCCCTTTTTCACAGAAGACTGATACACAGGCACACACACACACACACACACACACACACACACATCTTTCCCTGCCAAAGCTAATAAAATAGCCCAGTAGTATAATGTAATCACAAGCCAAATGGGGAAAAGGAGGTAGAAAAATAGAAGGGAGGAAGGGAGACTGACAACGGTGAAAATTGAATTATTCTGCTCTTTGTGAAGAGAAAACGCGAGAAAGCTGAGAAAGAGATGCCTGTTCCTCCTCTCCCCTCCCTGTGCTCCCCCCACAAACACACACACCTCATTGCACTGAACCAATGGCGTTCACACCACTCCATCCCCCTTTGAGGAGATCACAATGCAATTACTGCAAACTGGTAATCGGAGAGCTGTTGTGGCTGTTGCAGTTGCAGTCTTAACTGGAAGGAGCTTCTCTGGAGGGAAAACTCCATGTGGGTTTATGAATCAGAGCTAGGTGTAAGGCTTGTATTTGGGAAGGGCGAGTGGAGGAAAGCTGGTCCCAAACTTTCAAGGATCCTGACTGGAGCAATCCTTAGGCAAAAATGGTCTTTAATAAGCATGCTGCACAGAATGACAGAGTTGGAAGGAAACTTGGAGGTCTTCTAGTCCAACCACTGCTCAAGCAGGTGACTCGATACCATTTCAGACAAGTGGTTGTCCAATCTCTTCTTAAAATCCTCCAGTGATGGAGCATCCACAGCTTCTGGAGGCAAGCCGTTGTTGAAAGAAATACCCAGGTCCAAGCTGGGAGAAAGAAGCTGGAAATAAAATGGAGGCTGGAGGCTGATTGGAAAGAAGGTCCGTTTATTGATGAACAGAACCACCAGGGTTTGCGGTTCTGGGGCAGCTGACAAAATGGAGTTGAGAGGGGGTGGATTTTTATACCTTCTGGATTCCTATGGGGGTCATGTAGAGGTCATAGCTGGCTCTATAGGCAAAAGAGGAAATGCAAATCCTATATGTTTATCTGAGCTAATTTTGTCAACCTTTAGTTTGCTGCTTATCTGAGTTTCTGGTTTGATCCAGTCTTTCTGAATGGATTACCAAATCTGCAATTCTAAAAGCTGGCCTCCTCAGTTTCTGCTTGGGGGGCAGGGAAACTGGGGCTGGTTGCTGCCTTCCTTAAGGTTTTTTCATTTCCCCTTTAGGGGAAATATTTTATTCTGCCTTTTTAATATTTCCCAAACTATTTCATTCTTCTAGAAGGGTAGGGTGGGGGCTTCCCACACCATTCAACTGATTAATTGTTCTCACTGTCAGGCAATTTCTCCTTAGGTTGGATCTGTTCTTGATTAATTTCCATCCATTGCTTCTTGTCCTGTCTTCAGGTTGTTTCCATCTTCTTTGTGCCAACCCCTTAGATATTGGAACACTAATATCATAGTATCCCTCGTCCTTCTTTTCATTGAAGTTGACATGGGCAACTTCAGCTCTCTTGTCTCTTCTTCAAAGCTGAAGAAGCTTCTTGGATGAGAAGCAAAACGTCTTCAAAGAAAAACAGAAAGTCCAGTTGCCTCTTGAAAAAAAAGCACCTTTGGAACTTGTGATTGTGTGTGAGAAGGCCTTGAGAGTGGAAAAATGCTGCTGGTTGCAGGGAATAATCAAACAAGAGATGGCGTAGCCCACAGCTGCTGTCAGCATTCCAACAACCCTCCACTCTGCCTAATAACTCCAAGACAGACATTTTCTCAAAGGTTCCTTTTTATTTGGATAGTAACTGGCACAACTGGGGAATCCTGAATCTGAAAGTTCTGGGCTTCTTTACAAAAAGTAAAAACTATAAATCCATCCCCTGCACCCATCATCACTTGCCCCAATCACCATCCGTCCCAACTTAAGACTTCCTCTCACTTATGTGCAACACAACATGACCTTGAACTAGAAAAAGAATGTTATTATGTCTACTAGATACATTCCAAGAAATTTCCCCCCTCCCACTTTCCCAGGCTCAAATGTGGTAACGTGGGAGCATCTGGTCTCAATATGACTTCCAAAGCTGACAGCTGCACCTTTGGTGGACAAAGAGACACAGAAGGTGTCCTCCATAGTTTCTCAGACCATGAAGGAAACAGTGGGAGATCTGTACTTTCAGACTTACAAGATTCTGTTAATGTAGCCTTACAATAAAATAGAAACAGCTCATTTTATCATGTTTCCTGTCTGGTCTACCTACCTGGACAGGCTGACATTTGTACAGAATAGACCAGAAGATCAGAATCTTTAGCCCTCTGCCTGGTTTTTTTTTTTTTTTTTTTGGTGTTTGTTTCTTTTACAGATTAAGAAAATGTAACTGAGAAATGCCAACAGCAGGCCGTTGTGTTTATCAAACCAGGGATGCATTAAGGAAGCTAAGCAGGTCAAACCTGGTTGACTGGAAGAGTGCCGGGAGATCCAAGACTATTATAGACTTCACTGGGAGGTTAAAACAATTCTTCAAAGGAGACAGTGGCAAATTACTTTTCTACCGTTGCTATGAAACTATGAAAACTAACCAGACATGTCCATATAACCACCCAGAGTGAAATTTGACTCAAGGGAAATTCTCCTTTAACTGACAAATGCATTCTGAGAACAAGCCTCCCACACACCAAGCTGGAAGTCACCACATCCGATATTCCTCCACAGACAGATAATGTTCAGATTCATGAAGCCACTCAACTCATCCTCAACACAAGTCCTTCCCCGCTTTCCCGATATACACACATAAAGTTATCCCGGAAATGTGGTTCAGTGTTAGGGATTTACTCTGATGATTTTCATAATCCTCAGCCTTGATTACCAAGCCTCCAAATCCTATTAGCATTTTTTATGTTATATTTAATCTCATTTTCATGATCTCATCTTTATTGGAGTTTACCTTTGAAATCCCAGCTCCGTTCTTTGGAGAGTGGTGGGAGTTTGAGTTTGAGGAACCAGGATAACTTCCGAGAGGTCTGCTTATCGGGTAGCATTCCAGAGAATAAATAGCAGAATTGGAAGGGACCCTTGGAGGTCTTCTATCTAGTCCAACTTGCTTGAGGACAATCTGTGACAGAGAAAGTGGAGTCTGCTGAACTGGAGCTGAAAAGAGAGAATGAATGTGAGAACTGGGTTCTAGAAACAAGACAGCAATGTCTGGGGGACACCAAGCTTTGGAAAAAGTATTGCCCTATGTACAAAGTTAGCACCAACCCTCTCCTAGAAGAATGAAATATTTTGGGGAAATATTAAAAAGGCAGAATATTATATTTTCCCTAAAAAGAGAAATAGAAATCTTAAGGGAGACAGAAACTCAGATCCTCATCTCCCTCCCCACCCCCCACAAGCAGATACTGAGCTGGGGCAGCTTTAGAAATGCAGGTTTGGTAATCCATTACTCCCTGCAGCAAGGTCTGGCTCTGAACAAAGGTAGGGTTAGCCTTCAGCCACAATAGGAATTTCATAATAAGCCCCTTCATTGCATCAGCCAAACTTCAACCAAGCCTATCTCAGACAAACTCCTAGGATGGGAGTCTGACAGCAACCAATAGAATACATGCCCTTGCACAGGAACGGGAAGCTCAAGTTCAGATCCTCGGAGAGGGTAGCCCTCACTTCTACACTCAATATGGTCCAGTGGTGAAATGCTACCAGATCGACCCAGTTCATTGAACCGGTAGCAAAAATTGCTACCGGTTCTGCCACACCAATAGTTTCAAAAAAGCTCCAATGAGAGGAGAAAGAAAAGCGAAGGATCGGGGTCCCCACCCACCCTGCGCTTTTCTGTTCTTTATCCTCCCAGCTGATTAGTGCGGCAGAGCCTCAACTGGTATTTGGAAAGCTGCACGCAAACACACTAGGTGCACACGCACACATCCGAAGTGCACGATCGCCTAACTGGTAGGGAAACTGGTAGAATCCCATCACCGATGTGGTCAGCTTCCCAAGACCTCAAACCCATCAACCAACCATCTTTCCAATCAGCCTCCATGTTTCCCTGCTTGGACCTGAACCAGATGGATATTTTCTTCCAACGCCTGTTAGTCCGCTTCAGAATGCTATCACTTTGTTCTACAGAATGTTGAAAAAAGAAAGAAAGAAAGAAGAAAGAAAGAAAGAAAGAAAGAAAGAAAGAAAGAAAGAAAGAAAGAAAGAAAGAAAGAAAGAAGAGGGAGGAAGGGAGGGGGGAGAAGGAAGGAAGAGAAAGGGAGAAAGAAAGAAAAGAGAAAGAAAAGAGAGAAAGAAAGAAAGAGAAAGAAGGAAGGAAGACAGAAGGAAGGAAGGGAAGGAAGGAAGGAAGGAAGGAAGGAAGGAAGGAAGGAAGGAAGGAAGGAAGGAAGGAAGGAAGGAAGGAAAGAAAGAAAGAAAGAAAGAAAGAAAGAAAGAAAGAAAGAAAGAAAGAAAGAAAGAAAGAAAGAAAGAAAGAAAGAAAGAAAGAAAGGTCAACAAAATCCACAAGCCCTGAGTATTTTTTGCCCTCTGCTTTTGAAATGGCCTGAGGAGAATGCCAGGCCTGAGAGCGACATCTCCTATAGACCAACCTTTTGATACTTGCTATTATGAAGGGAATAATGGCCCAAATTAATAATAATAGTATTAATGGGATTCGAGGGAGTTTTTGCCCCATAAGGCACCCAAGGCTTTCATTTCTGGAGTGGGGGGGGGGGTCTTTTATCCCTGATTTTCCATGACCTGCATAACAGGCGTTACTAAGATTGACATAAAATTTTGGGGGAGGATGGAGAGCCTTTAGCTGGATTGATTGTGTTTTGTGGCAAAAATAGAAACAGAAATTTGCGCCTGCCTCTCCTTTAATTGGCCACACACACACAAAACCCCATTTGCCTCCAGTTCTCCAGGTGAGCTGCCTTTTCCCAATTAACTAATTCACAGTTAACTAAAAGCTATTTTCTTGGCTCTTTTCTTCCTCAAATCCTTTTTTCCGGAAGGCAAAGCGAAAGACGCTTTTAATCTCTCTTAGTTCCTTACACACACACACGCACACACACGCACACACCCAAAAAAGGAAGGTCTTCTTTTGAATGGAGTCTGAGCAACATTAAAAGAAAACCCCATCCAAATCTCGGCAATTTATTTCCAGACCAAAGCTACGGGTGATCTTAGGAAACGGGAGGAGGAGAATACCCCTAAAAGCAGATGGAAAAAACAACAAAAATTGGGTGGAAGGGGATTTAATGAAATGACATAGAACCACGCACACACAGAACTGGTAGGAAAAAAATTGGAAACCCACCACTGCACCACACTATTAAAAAAAAAAAATGTTGAGACTCTAGAAAGAGTGCTCCAGGCTTAAAGTTAGGGGCATGCATGATGGGAAGGGAGCGTTGTTGTGTGGGGATGCTGGTTTGACTTCGACAAGGGAGGGTCTACATTAATTCTGTGTGTTACTTGACAGGAATAGTTGATGAGGATTGTTGAGCAACCATGATGATTAAGGCAGTGGCCCCCAACCTTTTTTGTGCCACGGCCCGGTACCGGCATCAGCACGCATGACAAGGCAAGGCAAGCCGAGCAACCGGCCAGCCAGCCTTCCCCCGCTTCTCCCCGCCACCTTCAACTCCTCCTTTGTACCTTTGTCGACGGGCTTCGCTTCAGGACGGCTTCAGGACGGTCGCTCGGCTCGCCTTGCCTTGGGTGCTGAAGGAATCCTCGCGCCTTAGTTTCGTTCGAAGCCCCCCCCCCCTTCGATGAAACTAAGGCGTGAGGATTCCTTCAGGATCCAAACGCCGCTTTCCAACCGGAAAAGCTCACCTGGAAGCACTTTCTCGTCAAACAAGATGGCGGCGCCCAGCAAACCGGCGGCCCGGTAGGAAATGTTCCATGGACCGGTACCAGTCTGCGGCCCGGTGGTTGGGGACCCCTGGATTAAGGGACTAAGACTAAGACATATGGCTAAGACATATGATGAATGGTTGCAGGAACTGAGCATGGCTAGTCTAGGGAAGAGAAGGACCAGGGGAGACATGATAGCGGTCTTCCAATATTTGAGGGGCTGCCGCAGAGAGGAGAAAGGGGTCAAGCTATTCTCCAAAGCACCCAAAGGCCAGACAAGGAATAATGGATGGATGCTGATCAAGGAGAGATTCAACCTGGAAATAAGGAGAAACTTTCTGACAGTGAAAGAATCAACGGAACAGAAGTTGCCTTCGGAAGTTGTGGGAGCTTCATCCCTGGAGGCTTTCAAGAAGAGATTAGACTGCCGTTTGTCAGAAATGGTGTAGGGTCTCTTACTTGGGGGGGGGTTGGACTAGATGACCTACAAGGTCCCTTCCCACTCTTTTAATCTAATCTAATCTAATTGTTGGTTTGCCTTCTTGTGTTGACAGCAGCTTGGAAGACTTGGGTTTTTTTTTAAGAAAAACAGTGTCCTGTTGCACACTACATATAAGCTGCGACAGAATTCGCTATCTTTAGTAGGCTATAAATGTATTCCGCAGCGACAACAAAAATGGGTTTTTGGCAGGGAGTATTATGAATATTACAAAACAAAATGTGTTGTTTTTAAGATGTTTTTATAACCCAAGTTAATTTGTCTCTCACACTTCAAGACTAGGAAACGGAAGCCGTCCTAAAGCGGAAGAGAGCAGTTTGCAATTACTGTATCCCCCCACCCCACCAGAAAGAGAGAGAGACAGAGAGAGAGAGAAGAAAAGAAATATGCGACAACATTTTGGCACAAAAATCCTGGGCATCATCCAGCACAATATCTCTAGCAGAAAGGAGATTGAAATGAATGGGAATCGTACAAGGGATGTTAATGAAAACAAGATGAACAGATGCAGTGGGGTGAAAGAATAAAACAGCTATGGGGACGAGACTGAACTAATCTCCCCAGATCCTGGAAGAAAAAAAAACAGAATAACAGAGTTAGAAGGGACCTTGGAGGTCTTCTAGTCCAACCCTGCTGCTTAAGAAGAAAACCCTATACCATTTCAGGCAAATGGCAATCCAATCTCTTCTTAAAAACTTCCAGTGTTGGAGCATTTACAACTCCTGGAGGCAAGTCGTTCCACTGGTTAATTGTTCTCACTGTCAGGAAATTTCTCCTGATCTGAGGCAGGATTAGGCATGCTATGCAGGAAGAAGAGATAAACTTTTACCTTTTTACCCATGAGTCAAGCCCATCATAATTGAGCCTGGAATTTATTATCATTTTTACGACATTTTATTATTTTTTATTGATTTTCTATTAAATACATTTCTTACTGCTTAATAAACATCGTGTTTTCTGAGTAGTTAGTTTGCTTAACAATACAAATTTACGCTCTTAATCTTCCACCCCCTTTTTTCCCAACCATTGGTAAAATAAATTCCATGTTGAATAATATTCTACGTCTTCTTTCAGTTTAATTTTCAACGTCAGTCTATCCGTTTCTGCACAATCTTGTATCTTTCTGACTATCTCTTCATCACACGGTGTATCTTCATTTTTCCAGTATTGCGCAAATATAATCCTCAGTTCTTTTACGACAGTTGTTAAGTGAATGCTGCGGTCATTCATTGAATCCATGTCCCCCAATGGGAATATTTTTTTTTTCCGGCAGAAATTGGAAGTCAAGGCTGTAAACCAGCAAAAAAAAAAAAAAAAAAACCATTGCAAATTGTGGTTATGTGACCATAGGACAATGCAAACAGCCATAAAGATGCCAAAAAAGTTGCTATGGGACCAAAATGTGATCCCCTTAACACAGGGAGTGTGCCCCATTGTAGCTCCCAAAACAGGTTGTAAGTAGCTCTGGAGAGGTCTGTTGTAACTTTGAACAGTCATTAAGTGATCACTCGTAAGTCAAGGACTACCTGTATTGCTACAGGTACAGGTAGATACATTGTCACCAAAAGAAGTATAAATACCTGTTCTGACCCGGCTCCCAAACATGACAAGCCCTCTGCAGTTAAATAAATGTTTCCTTTATTAGGAGTGCCAGCAGCCTGGTAAAAAGTCCCTCCCTCCCTCCCTCCCTCCCTCCCTCCCTCTCTCTCCTTAAAGCAGGCTAACAAGTCTGTCCAGCAGGGAGATGAATAGTTGTCTGCTCACCTATTCATCTCTGCCCCCCACCCCTGCCTTTTATCCCCAGAGCTAGGGTGGGGCTTCGCTAGCAGCGATGTCTTTTCTGTCCCAAGGACCGGCCCATAGATTTCCACTGCTCTCCTCTCCTCTGCCTTCTGCGCATCCGTGCGTCAGGCACTGGACTCAGCTGTTCCTCTTCTTCTTCATTAACCACCTCCAGACCTGGGGGCTGTTGAATCTCTATCTGAGGGCTGATGAATGGCCCAGGCTCTGTCTCTATCTCTGACACCTCCATTCCCTCTTCACCCTTGGAGATCTCAGGTTGCTTTGATGCTGTCCCTGACTTGGCTGCTGTAGGGGCCAGTGACCGACAGCTCAACAGAGGATACAGACTGGGTTCACACAGCATACCTTCAGCACCTCAGAGAAAAACTAAGCTGATTCATACAGTCAATGTTAACCTGGGTCGGATTTTTGTGCTTTACATTAAGGGTCCAACAATCTTTTTGGCACCATGGACCAATTTTGTGGTAGACCATTGTTTCCACAGACTGGGACGAGAAGGAACAGCATGCAACTTAGATCCCTATGCAAATTCAGCTCACCTCCATCGGTGCAGCCTGATTTCTAACAGGCCGCAGACCAAGACCAGTCCCTGGCCCAGGGATTGGGGTTGGAGTCCCCTGATTTACAGGACGAAGCTCTTGTGTGAATGTGCTGAACTCTGAAAATGAGTGACTTCCATCTTCTTGGTTATTGGAGTGCTGCTGCAGTTTGCAGTCTCTCTCCTTTCCCAGCTTTTTTGATTGCCTTGGGAACTTCTTCTCCTAAAAGAGGCTGCCTGCTCCAAGCAGCTGAGCCCCTGTGCAAGGAGACGGATGCAAAGCATAAGCTAATGTGTACATTCCTGCTTGCCCTGAAAATTGGTGGCCTGTGACTGCTTTTTATGCATTCTAGAGAAGCCTAAAGTGGCTTTAGAGATAGCATTCACTGTTCATTGCTACCCTCCATGGGTGGGAATGAGACTTTCTCCCTTAACTTTCTCCTCTCGTGTTGCAATCAGATTGCTAAGTTGACCTTGTATTCTGGAGGAACTTCAAACAAGCTACTGTGTATGTAGTTGAGCATGGTTAGTGGTTTAATCAACAAAGGATGACATGGTAAACAAACCGTAGCTAAGGGTGCTCTGTGAAGCTAGTCGTGGCCAGCATGCAAAGGCAAGATTACAACGTTTAGAAGAACGGAATTGAAATGGACCTTGGAGGTCTTCTAGTCCAACCCTTGCTCAAATAGGAAACACTATACCTTTCCAGACAAATGGTTGTCCAATCTCTTCTTAAAAGATTCCAGGATTGGAACACCCACAACTTTTGGAGGCCAGTCATTCCACTGATTCTGTCAGGTAATTTCTCCTTATTTCTACGTTGCTTCTCTCCTTGATCAGTTTCCATCCATTCATTCTGCCTTTAGGTGCTTTGGAAGATAGCTTGACTTCCTCTTCTTAGTGGCAACCCCTGAGATATTGAAATACTGCTATCATGTCACCCCTAGTCTTTATTTTCATTAAACTAGACATACTCAATTTCTACAACTGTGTTTTATATGTTTTAACCTCTAATCATCTTTGTTGCTCTTCTCTGCACTCTTTCTAGAGTCTCATATCTTTCTTATATCATGACAATCAAAACTGGATGCAATATTCCAACCGTGGTCTTATAAAGCAGTGCTAACAAGAAAGTCACACGACGTCTTATCCAGTTCTTATTTTGCAGCTATTGGAGAGAAAGAGAGAGGAAGGGGGGAGAAGGAGGAAGGGAGAGAGAGGGAGGGAGGGAGGGAGGGAGAGAGAGAGAGGGAGGGAGGGAGGGAGGAATAATCTCAGTTGACAGATGGTACAAATTTCAATGCATGCATTATAGGAAAATTGTCGGCATCTAAGGTCTTGATGCATACTGAATAACTGTGCAATATAACTTCAGCTGATGCATGTGACTTAGAAATGAATCCATTCTTGAAAGATTCCTTCTTGCCAAAAAATACTTTAAAAAGAGAGAGAGATTCTGGCCCATCCTTCCTTGCCCCATTCAGAACAGATACACAATGTGCAATGAATATGCAACAGCGTACAATGAGAAGTGCACAGCTCAAAGAAACCCTCCATCTTGGAAGGAAGCTGGCTACGAGTACTTTCAAAACTGACCTGCTTTGAATTCTCTGGAGGGAAAAAAAATCAACAGCACTTACATTTACTCAAAATGCACCTCTCAAATGAAAGGTTATTATTGAAGAAGTTCTTGCCTAGGAACTTGGCTGGTGGAATTGGCGAAGTTCAACTAACTTACCCCCTTTCTCCTCATCTGAAAACAGGAAGCAGTGGCAACTTGATATTCAACTGCTTTGAAATTCATCAAACTCCACACATTTTGACACAAACATTTTGCCCCAGTACTCATCATTTGTTTAATATCAATGAACAAATAGAACTTATCAGTGTCAGCTGCCTTGCGACTCACTATATTTTTCTTTATGGGGAAAATTTGTTTGGTACTTCTTGTTTTTGGTACTCATCGCATCTCTGATAACCAATTAATGATGAGTACTGATGTACCACTGTATTTTTGTTTATTTATTTGTAACCTGTTTTAATGCTTTTTACAAATAACTTAAGGTGGCAAAGATACCCACCATACCTTCCTCCTCCTATTTTCTTACAACTACCTGTATTCATGCAACTATCACTGGGAAGGAGAGCATCAAAAGGTAGCCATAACTTACAGGTATGCCTGTAAACAGGTGCGTGGAGGATAGACATGATCACAACAGTTTTACACACCATGCTATTTCCAGTCCATCACATGTAATCAAGCAATTTAAGGGTTGTAGAACATAAAATAGCAGAGTTGGAAGGGACCTTAGAGGTCTTCTAGTCCCTGCTCAAGTAGAAGGCCCTACAACTTTTCTGACAAATGGACGTCCAGTCTCATCTTAAAAGTCTCTACTTGTTGTGGTTAGCCGGCAGCAAGTGCCAATGACTGAGGAGAGCGAGGACTCAGATGAGGGGCCAGGACCATTAGGGAGTGGACTGCTGCCTTCAGAGATTGTGGGGGCTGGCAGCAGCGATGAGGAGGTTCCCAAGGAGCCTGTGCCAAGTGTGCGTGCGCGCAGGATTACTCAGAGGAAAGAACAATTACAGCAGCACAGGCGACTCAGAAGTAAGGCTGCAAGGTAATGGCCCCTCCCTCAAGAGGATAAAAGCCAGCTGTGAAACAAACCTTCTTTGCAGAAGGCAAAGACATTTTGAAATTCCAGCCTCATGGACATTCTAGTATACTGTGTTTGTATTTGAAGGTTCTTATTTTGCAAATTATTTCTTGTCTGCTATCTTTTGACAAGTCTCGCACAGTTTGGCAAGGCTTGTGCTTATCACAGCTAATTATTTTGTAAAAGCATTACAAGGTTTCTGTTCTTTTTGAATTGTGTTTGATTTGTCAGAAAAGGGTGTGGGTCAGAACACTAGTAATGGAGCACCCACAACTTCTGAAAACAAGGCATTTCACTGATTAATTGTTCTCACTGTTAGGAATTATTCCTTAGTTCTTGGTTGCTTCTCTCCTTGATTAGATTCCATCCATTGTTTCTTGTCAAAGGTGATTTACCCATCAGAATGGAAGCATCAAGTCTAATAAACAGGTTTTATTCAGTCACATACTACAATAACATGACTAGACATAACAATAGCCTTCAATGTCTCTAACCGTGTACTCTGAGACAAGCATCTGGAAGTTTTCTTGGACAAATAACTGGGGGCTTTGAGTCACATTAATTTCAGCATTCTGCAGAGTCCCCAGGCCATTTAACATAGGAAGAGTTGTCAGCTGAAAGTCTTCGAAAAGATTGCTGCAAAAATTTCTAAGTTGTACCATTAAGACTTCACAACCTGCTAGAGTGAATGCTGAAATGCTACCATAAAATAATGTTTTCCAAAGGACTCGTCTGTTTAATCATCACCGTGTTAATGACTCAATCTTTGACTAGAAGGTATTGTTACTCAGAATCCCAGGGTGAAACGCATTAAAGGTAGACTATGAAGAATACAGTTTCCTACGAAGGGAGGGATATGCTCTACAGAACATTCACATACTTCCTCCTGTTATGAGAAAAACATAAGCTTTGTTCATCTAGAGATGCTGCTCAGATAGTTTGGTCAACTTCATGGTGTGCTCTGAGCTTTTGAATTTCACAAAAGGACCAATTTCCTCAATTCAGCTTTCCTCAATATCATGTACATTCCCTTCCATGGCATACTGTTCCACTTTTTGCCTACTGCAAATGCATTTGATTGACTAAGAGTTCGGTCCAAAGGTCCTTATGACCAAGTAACTGAGATGTCTTCAACTGAGCAATGGTTCCAAAGAAAGCTGTAAAGGCTCCGACTAACAAACCCAAACAAATCAGAACTCTGAGATTTGGCTCCTTCTCAAAGGTCCTCTTTATCAGCACAGCTTCAATGGAAAACCAAACCTAAATCTTTCCCGCACTTTTTGTATAATTAAATTAGGAAATAACCCCCATCCCCAGATGTCACAGGTCACATTGGCCAATTGGGTTAATGGACAGGCTCTTCAGGCACTCCTTCCCCAACCTTATCCTTTGCCAGTGGAGATGACCTTGATCCTCAAGAGAAAGCTCTTTGTTGTGTCTAGTAAGGATTCCAACCTCCTTCCCCACTTCCCCCTCCGTGTGGCAACTGAGGAACAGAAAGATGGCTCTGGCCAGGTTCGGTTTGAAGTTGACAAAACTCTATCATCTGCACCTCTATAACTGTCTGGTTTGGTTCTGCAACCCAACAGGACAGACACAGACTTCAGAGGAGAATTAGGACCGCAGAAAAAACAATTACTACCAACCAGCCTTCAATCCAGGACCTGTATACTGCACGGGTCAAAAAGAGGGCTGTGAAAATATTTACAGACCCCTCACATCCCAGACAAAAACTGTTTCAACTCCTTCCCTCAAAACAATGCTATAGAGCCCTGCACACCAGAACAACTGGACACAAGAATAGTTTTTCCCGAAAGCCATTACTCTCCTAAACAAATAATTCCCTCAACACTGTCCAACCATTTACAAAGTCTGCACTACTATTACTGTTAATCTTCTCATCACTCCTTATCACCATCTCCTCCCACTTGTAACTGTATGACTGTAACCTTGTCGCTTGTAGCCTAACAGTTTATATTGACTGTTTCCTAGTATGATTTGATTGCTTATTGTACCCTACGACTATTATTAATTGTTGGAACTTATGATTCTTGATGAATGTATCTTTTCTTTTATGTATATTGAGAGCATTTGCACTAAGACAAATTCCTTGTGTGTCCAACCACACTTGGCCAATAAAGAATTCTATTCTATTCTATTCTATTCTATTCTATTCTATTCTATTCTATTCTATTCTATTCTATTCTATTCTATTCTATTCTATTCTAAAAGCATCTGGAACAAACAATAATGTGGGCTCCTTCATGCTCTCTGAGCTTGATTTTTATTTTTATTTTTTGCTGATGTTTCATTACCAAACTAGAGAACATCATCAGTGCTAGAAGGGAGCAGGTTTCCCTTCCTTTTTATATACTAGTAGTTTGCCCTGTCGGTGTTGTTGGGAGAGTTCTTGGTGGTTCCTTGATTAGGGTCTTGTTTACTCTTGATTAGTTGCCTGAGTTGGTAGTTCCTTGATTAGGGTATTGTTTACTTCTTGATTTTTGGTCTAGTGTCAATCTTGGTGTTAATCTCTGATCAACCCTGAGCTACAAATATTTTCTTCCATCGAGGACAGACAATGTATGATCAGAACAAGCCGACACTTATACCATCTGATTAAAGCTCCCTGGTGGTGGGGATGGTGCGGGACTTCTTCTGACCTTTGTTCTGCCATTGAATCAGCAGAATGCTTGACCGTGCACCACACCAACTCCTCTGAAGCTGAATTAAGGAGGTAAGGAGGCATCTCTTCTTGAACTCTTGTTCATACGTTTTCAGAGCCAACCTCCATGCTTGTTTCTCTCCAGCGTCTCCAAATTGCCTTCTCGTTCCACGCATCTTTCCCAACTTGGCATTTACAAACAGACCATTGTCTGCCATTATTTCCCAAATTGGGAGGGAAAGGTCATCTCTTTCCCTTCCCTGCAGGGCAGTATGAGGGTCTCTTAGCTGCTGCATTGCTGGGATCAAAATTGTGGGAAAGATAGCTGGGAATACAGAGAGAGGTCGAGAAGAAGGCAGTGGGAAAATCTCTTCTCCCACATACCTCCCGGGGAGAACCGTGTCCTTCTTACCAGAGCTCTTGCTCTTCGTTTATTGTGCTGGAATTCCATCTGTTCATCTGTTCATCTATATCCTATGGTTTGGGTAGATTAATTGGACAGAAAACAGCTTCCAGTGCTTTCACCTGAACAATGGGGTCCTCGTGTGGTGTCTGAGCCTATTAATGGGACTGAATATAAATAATATGTGCATGACAATCATCCTTAGTTTCACAATTAAAAAAAAAAACTCCACTGCACAGAGGGCTCTGTAGGGCAGACAGAGCCATTCTTGTTTTCAGGGTGGAAAAGATTCCATTTCAACCTTTAAAATGGTTCATTGTGGCTGGGTGAACCAGAGAAGAGCCTCAACTCCTCTTGGAATGACATCCTAGCCTAGATTTGCTACAAATATTGGCCTGGATCCTTGCTGTTGATGCTAAAGATGCATCTATGGAATCGTAGATAATAGGGAACTTAAAGATCCTCTAATCCAGGTGGGATCACCTGTAGCCCATGGGCCAGTGGTGGGATTCAATTTTTTTTACTACCGGTTCTATGGGCGTGGCTTGGTGGGCATGGCAGGGGAAGGATACTGCAAAATCCCATTCCCTCCCCGCCCTACTAACCTGATTTCCAGCTCCTTTCTCCTGTGCAGGGCAACAAGAGAAGACCCAGCCAATCAGCTGGAACTCGGGAGGCAGAAAATAGATGGGGGTGGGGCCAGTCAGAAGCAGTATTGGCTGATTATCTGAACTACTTATTTGATTGCTGATTGTACCCTATGATTATCATTAAGTGTTGTATGTTATGATTCTTGATTCTTAACGAATGTATCTTTTCTTTTATGTATACTGAGAGTGTTTACACCAAATTCCTTGTATGTCCAATCACACTTGGCCAATAAAGTTTTCTATTCTATTCTATTCTACTCAAAATTTCCGCTACTGGTTCTCCAGAACTGGTCAGAACCTGCTGAATACCACCCCTGCCAGGGGCCACGTGCAACTGTAGACAGCTAGTATTGTGGTCCTACAAGATCATAAATTTCTAGCATTATTATATAATGTTTAGCATTATTTATATGCATTAACTACATTATATATTTAATATGTGGCCCAAGACAATCCCTCTTCACTCAGTGTGGCCCAGGCAAGCTAAAAGCTTGGACACCCATATACCTTGCAGACAGCTGGTCATTTGCATCCTTTTAGAGGGTCGTTGAAGCACTTGGAGGTTTACCTGTGTCCTCAGGGTCACCTGAGTTCCTGTAGTCTGAATTTTTCTGGAAATCTGTTCATACTTCCACACCCTTCAAATGGTGTGGGAATGTGAACGGATTTCCAGAAAAATTCTAAAACTCTTCTGAAAAACTCAGGAACCATTGGTATGACTCAGGTGACCCTGTTGACACATATAAACCTCCAAGTGGCCTCAATGACCCTCTAAAAGGATGCAAACGACCAGCTGTCTGCAAGGAGTATAAATCCTTCCATTCCCCACCATCCACTCAGAACTGAAGGAGCTTCTTAGATGAGAAGTGAAACGTCTTCAGAGAAAAAACAAGAACGTCCAGTTGCCTCCTGAAAAAGCACCTTTGAGATGGCTAATGGTCATGTCTCATGGGGACTGCAGCTCAACACCTGCTCAGTTAGAGGTTCCTCACCCCTACCTATGATATTATGGAGGACATGTTGTCATCATCATCAGCCATTCAGTGGTGTCCAAGTTGGCCACTCTACGGAGGACACAGCTACATAATTCTACTTTTGTCCCACCAGGTTTTGCCTGTTGGCACGGAAGCTCAAAAATGATAAACTTTTCTTCTTTTTTGGGGCAAACTTTTCTTGGTATCCACTTAGTTTTGGTTGCAGCTGAAACCTATTCTTGACTTTGATCCAATGAGTCAGCCCACAAAGTCTTAATCAGCACACGGCTTGTGCGATAGCCTTCCCTCACTAGATTCATCACCATCGATTAGCACTTCTAAGAGGAAATTTTTTTTAAAAAAAACAGGACAGTAGGAGTACATGCTGAGCGCCAGCCCCCTCCTTCTGAGCCTGATTGACAGGTTTGGCTTCAGAACCGCCTCTCACCTCTCCCACCATGCCAGCCTTACACGATGTCTTTGCTTCGTCAACCTTCAACTTCCTCCTGGCTCAACTGCCTTCACCTTGCTCGACAACTTGAGCAAGACTGACTCAGCCTGCTTCCCCCGCCCTCATCCCTGCTACTGCAGCCCTTGCTGTCACACGAACAAAACCTGAGAGTGGGAAGGAGGGGACGATGGGTGAGGTGATTCTGCTGGCAGCTGGAAGAACTTGTGAAGTGTCACAAAAGGAGTGAGCCTTTTGTGTTTTGTTTTGTTTTTTTGACTAAGCACATTTTGTCATCCACAGCTTTCCCCCAGCGATGACTAAGAGCCTTTTTGATTCTTCATCCTTAGAAGAGCTTCGTGGAGCTCTTCCACAGACAGCTGGAATTGCACAGTCACGCCGGTGTCATCCCACCCCTAAGGACCAAGGAAACGGGTTTGATATACTGCAAGGTTAGAAGAAGAAGAAGGGGGGGATTAAACCAGGATTTACTTTCTCGACGCTTCAGCGTATTTGTCCTTGCTCTTCTTGAGGGTGAGAAGAATAACAAAACAGAATCTGCTGCCCATGCCAATCTAGGACTCTGATCCAGAAAAAGCACAGAGAAGTGACTGTGGGTAGCACCCAAGCTATCCTAGATTGACGGCGTGTTTCTTCACTTGTTCTGTTAACCTCCTTGCAAATCCAGCCTCAAGAGGCAAAAATAAGACACAACCCACAGAGACAGCGAGTGCCAGAGAGCAGAAGTCAAGCAAACAACTCCAGCTGGTATCTCAAGGAATCCAATAGACAAGGACTGAGCAACAGAGGATAAATACTAAGGTTACTAAGGTTTTATGTTTCAGCCTTCAAAGGGTCTACTTAGGGTTAGCTGCTATGCTTTAAAGGGACTATTTAAAAATGGGAACTTAAGCCTGAATTAGATCTGTGACATCTAACGAAGCTTCCCTTGCAAGTGTTCCCACATTTCTCAGCTTCTTGAGAATGAAATGTCAGATGAGTCCATTTCAAGAAATTGCTTGCTTATCTGTTTGAGCATTAAGAGGGATTATTTGTTCTGTTTGGTCTTTAGAGGAATATTTCATCAGATCTAGGGCAGTAGTGGGATTCAAAAAATTTTACTACTGGTTCTGTGGGCGTAGCTTGGTGGGCGTGGCTTGGTGGGCATGGGTTGGTGGGCATGGCAGGAGAAGGACACTGTAAAATCTCCATCCCCTCCCCACTCCACTAACCTGCTTTCCAGCTCTGTTCTCCTGTGCAGGGCAACAAAAGAAGACCCAGCCAATTAGCTGGGACTCAGGAGGCAGAGAATAGATGGGGACGGGGCCAATCAGAGGTGGTATTTGCCGGTTATTGAACTACTCAAAATTTCCGCTACTGGTGGTTCTCCAGAATTGGTCAGAACCAGCTGAATACCACCTCTGATCTAGGGCCACCAAATATCAGCATTTCTTCCTCTTTCGGTGGCCACAATACAAAAAAAGATGTTGAGATCTGGAAAGGGTGCAGAGAAGAGCAACAAAAATGATTAGGAGCTAGAGGCTAAAACATACGACAAATGGTTACAGCGATCGGGTATGTGTAGTCTAATGAAAAGAAGGACTTGATAGCACTGCCCCAATATTTGAGTGGCTCCTACAAGAATGAGGGAGGGTCAAACTATTTTCCAAAATGCCAAAAGGCAAGACAAGAAACAATAATTGGAAACTAGTCAAGGAGAGAAGCAACCTAGAACTAAGGAGAAATCGCTAAATGGTGAGAGCAATCAACCAACAGAACAACTTGCCTTCAGAAGTTGTGGGTATTCTATCACTGAGTACTTTCAAAGAGAGACTGGACAACCCTTTGTCTAAAATGATACACAGTCTCCTGCTTGAGCAGGGGGCTTAGACTAGAAGCTCTCCAAGGTTCCTTCCACCATTCTAGGATGTAAATCTAATCTTATGAAGCTTCTCCTCCACTAATATAGAATTGCTAACTAGGACATACAAAACCTTTGCTAGACCAATACTCAAATGCAGCTCATCTGCCTGAAATCCGCACTGTATATGAGACATTAACACAATTGAGCGAGTCCAGAAGTATTTCATGAGAAGAGTACTACACTCCTCTGCTCGCAACAGAATACCCTACACCACCACGCTCGAAATTTTGGGCTTGGAGGACCTTGAACTACGCCGCCTATGGTTGGATTTAAGCGTTAGCACACAAAATTATCTGCTACAATGTCCTAACAGTCAATGACTACTTCAGCTTCAATCACAACAATACGAGAGCACACAACAGATACAAACTCAATATAAACCACTCCAAACTCGATTGCAGAAAGTACGACTTCAGCAACAGAGTGGTCAATGCCTGGAATGCACTATCTGACTCTGTTGTTACAGAGTCAAACCCCCACTCCTTTAACCTCAAACTATCCACTATTGACCTCACCCCATTCCAAAGAGGTCTGTAAGGGGCATGCATAAATGCACCATAGTGCCTCCCGTCCCTGTCCTATACTCCCCATTTATTCGTACCTATTTCCTGTATCCTTACTCATGTTTATACTTATACCTATTATCTTGTAAGCGATTGACAAATCAAATAAATAAATAAAATAAATGAACCAATATTCTGGGCTTCTTCTCTTCTGGTGTCATGCTGAAGCAATCTGGCAGATGTTCTGCAATTCACCCATGATTCAAAAGTGTGGAATATTCTGAGAATTGACTTTCACACATCTGAACTTGGAAGTCACGCCCGATTCTAAATTACAACCAGAGGCTGGTATTGTGGAGTTACAGGCTGTTTCAGTGTGTTCCTGACCTAATGCATCTTCTTTGAAAACTTGAATTTGCAAAAAGAGATAAACATTTAGCTGTACGTGTGCATAGGTAAGTGCATTGTGCTGGATATTGCAGCCAGCTTTGGTCATAGAAGAAAGTATTCAAAGAACGGGTTAATCTTCATCCCACTCAATATATTATTAATTGTATAAATATGTGAAGGTATGTGTGAGGCTCTGCTGTCTGCAATTATGCATCTTTGCACATCCTAGTTTCTACATGTGTGACAAAACAGGGAGAAAGTTGGCTCAGGTCAATCTTCTGCAAGCATAGATTACTAGGAATCAGCCAGCTTGTGAAAACACTTTTGTCGACCAGGTGCCATGGAAACACCATTCCTATAAAAATACTCTATAGCATTTGCTTTAAAAAGTAACTAATTGAGGCGCGAAGGGATGACACCAGTTGGAATTTATTCCCTGTGAGCTGTTGACGAGGACAGCGAGAGCTTCTGGGTAATGAGAAGTGGCACTGGATTGCTTAAGAGATGTTGACAAGCGACTTTTTTTGGCGGGGGGGGTAAGGAAGAAAAGTGGAATGGAGCTGGTTCTCATACCTGTGTGTCTGAAAGGATGAGGGATTGCAGAATCAACCTTGCATTCCAGTGGTGGGATTCAAATTTTTTTTACTACCGGTTCTGTGGGCGTGGCTTGGTGGGCATGGCAGGGGAAGGATACTGCAAAATCCCATTCCCTCCCCACCCCACTAACCTGCTTGCCAGCTCCATTCTCCTGGGCAGGGCAACCAAAGAAGACTCAGCTGATCAACTGGGACTCGGGAGGCAGAGAATAGATGGGGGTAGGGCCAACTTGAGGTAGTATTTGCTGGTTCTCCGGACTACTCAAAATTTCTGCTACTGGTTCTCCAAAACTGGTCAGAACCTGCTGAATACCACCTCTGATTTGCACTCCCCTCGCATTGCCCCCTCACATGCTTATATTTGAAGCCTACCCCCAGGGTTGACATTTAAGATGAAAATTTCCTTGGACAAGACAGCCATCTCAACTCTCTCTCTCTCTCTCTGTGTGTGTGTGTGTGTGTGTGTGTGTGTGTTTGCATATGTATGCATATGTATACATATCTCATCTAGGATGGGAGCTTCTTTGGAGAAGACAACCATTTGAACTGTTTACATTTGGGGGGGGGGGAAATATGTATAAAATATATAAACAGTTAAAATGGTTGTCTTCTCCAAAGAAGCTCCCATCCTAGATGTCAACCATGGGGTTATTATATGTACACACGTGTGTGTGTGTGTGTGAGAGAGAGAGAGAGACATCTAAGATGGAAGCTTCTTTGGAGAAGACAACCATTTCAGCTGTGTTTTCCCCCCACCCCTACTATATTACAAAACTACACACAATGAAGATACAATTGAGGTTATATGATGGCTGCCAAGTGATTCAATTAAACATCATATATATATGATGATAGGTAGGTAGGTAGATAGAGTGTACACACACACACACATATAGATGTGAACAAGAGGGAAAGAGAGAGGGGGGGAGAGAGAGAGAGAAACCACTCCATAGTTGACATCTCTATGTGTGTGTGTGTATATACACTAGCTAGCTAGCTATCATCTATCTATCCATCATCTATCATCTATCTATTCTCTCTCCCTCCTTCTCTCTCTCTCCCTCCCTCCCTCCCCTCCCATATATGTATATATATATAAGAGCACCTCATGGTTGACATCTAAGATGGAAGCTTCTTTGGAGAAGACAACCATTTCAACTGTGTTTTTCCCCCACCCCTATTATATTACTAAACTACACACAATGAAGATACAATTGAGGTTATATGATGGCTGCCAAGTGGTTCAATTAAACAGCTAACCATGTCTGGGCAAACTGAAAAGATGTTCTTGATTAATTAGCAGTTTTGCATGTTTGAGTGCCTTTGGTAATGGAAAAATATTCACCTGATCATTTTCTCTTCCTCCCTACTAACAGGTGGGCTCTCAGCTCTTCCAAAAATCATGGTTTTTTTTAAATTTCATCTTATCAAGTTATGTGAATCTGGCCCTGATGGTCTTTGTGCCATGCTTTAGGAATTAGGGTGCTGTATGAACTCAACCATTTTCATTTTATTCAATAAAACACAATGAGATGAGGGAACTCATGCATAGAGCTCATTGGGCCAAGTAGACCATTATCAGTAACAGCTGTCCAAACTTATGGGCAGCCTTGCTGGAGAATGCCAGGAACTGACCCTGAACCTCATTGATTGGAAAGTAGAGACTCTATTCTCAAGCTATAACTATTCCCCATCTGTTAAAATCAACCAATTATTGACTGGACTTTCAAGGTGTCTACCTGTTCTTACAAGATGGATAGACCCAATTATATTAGTGTAGACTGCACCATTGGAAGAGCAGAAGGACTGGTTAGATCATCATGGGGGGCGGGGAATCTATCCTCTGGTTGCTAGGAGTCAACAAGGACTTAATGGATCATCATCATCATCTTCTTCATCATGTTCTTCCCATTAAACCCAACTTAGTAAGATACCCTGAAGCCTGGATAGCCTTCTCCAAACAGCCTCTTTCTTAGAACCTGGAGAGCCAAATGTCAGGGTTCCAAGCAGTGGTGGGATTCAAATATTTTTACTACCAGTTCTGTGGGCATGGCTTGGTGGGCATGGCTTGGTGGGCATGGCTTGGTGGGCATGGCAGGGGAAGGATACTGCAAAATCCCATTCCTTCCCCACCCCACTAGCCTGCTTTCCAGATCCATTCTCCTGTTCAGGGCAACCAAAGAAGATCCAGCCAATCAGCTGGGACTCGGGAGGCACAGAATAGATGGGGTTGGTGGGGCCAGTCAGAGGTGGGATTTGCCGGTTCTCCGAACTACTCAAAATTTCTGCTACCAGTTCTCCTGGACTGGTCAGAACCTTCTGAATACTATCTCTAGTTCCAAGTAATAAATCCATAGCAAGCAAGCATGAGGCATGTAGATTCCTCAAAGAATACTTTTATTTGGAATTATCATATTGGGCACATATTTGGTGAAAACCGACTCTAAGATCTCCTGCGGTTGTCCACTTAATTAAAAGCAATACGTTTCCCACTTTCTCAAAAAAAATCAATCACATGGTCCAAACGCCGAACAGGCTGGCAGCCGGGTGACATCACTCCGCCTTCTTCTGACCAGGTGTGAGAATGTCCTTGGTTCCCAAGAGAAAACATATTGTTTTGGCTTATATGTTCCCCTCTATCTCACTTCCCCCCTCTCTATCCCCCAGCTCCAGTGTGGCAACACCGAAGCGGTCAGAAATGGCTTCAGTCAGGTCAGCTTCAGGGTTGACACCAAGGGCTTCCTGCATCATCCTGCCTGTCCTATCATAGAGGAAGAACATCAAGCAGAGGCCACGACTATCAAGACCACGTCTCTCTAATCTCCATTAGAGAACAGAGATGAACAGGGAGTTTACAGGAACCTTTTCATCTATCTCATTTCTTTTCAGGCCTCAGATCTCCTTGCTAGTTTCGAAACCCTTCTAGCCAACACGATGGCCACCAAGATACAAGTGGACACAGATTCAATGGCCCTCTGAGGAAACTGAGGACTAGGGGATGGTGAGAAATGTTCTCCAAGGACCCCATGGATAAGACAGGAGACAAAGCCGCTGCCTGTCTGCAAAGAGTATTGGGCGAGAGCCCCCTGTCCAACCCGTCCTGTAGAAATTCTACAATGTCCCCAATAGAGGCCTCCATGGCCAAACGACTAGTCTTATTACACCAATGCAAAAAAATCCTCCAAGTGGCATCATAAATGAAATTGGTAGGTGCTTTTCTAGATGCCTGTATAGTGTCTATGACTATAGAAGAGAAGCTGTCCTTGGTTAACGATCCCCGCTCAATCTCCATACTGCTAGGAACTGGCCAGAGGTGGTATTCAGCCGGTTCTGACTGGTTCTGGAGTAATGGGATCAAAAATTTTGAAGAACCAGCAAACACCACCGCCCACCCGCCCCTGGTATTACCTCTCACCTCTCCTATATTCTGCTGTTTTTAGGCCAGCTGATTCACGCGGCAGAGCGGATTGCCATGCCTCAGCGGAGCTAAAAAACAGCACAGCGTTGATAGAGAGGACGGTGTTTGAGCCCTGCACATGCTCGCGTGAAGTGAGCTCTCCGAACCATTAGGAAAAAAATTTGAAACTCACCACTGGAACTGGCCCTATACTGTCTTCTCCTTCCCAAATTAAATGAATCCTTTATCATTCTGAAATCCAACTGGACTGCATCCCCCCACTCCCCCAAAAAAATTAGAGAGGAAGTTGTCTATGGTGGGCTCTCAACCATCCAGGTCATGGTTGTCCCAAAGGTGCTTTTCCAAAAGCCAACTGGACTTTCTTGGGGTTTGTTTTTTTTCCTTGAAAAGGTTTCACTTCTCATCCAAGAAGCTTCTTCCATTCTAGAGCTTGAATGAGGAGTAAAATGTTTTCAAGGGACAAAATCCAAGACAGTCCGGTTGCCTTTTGGAAAAGCCCCTTTGGGATAGATAGGAAGTTGCTATTTTCCACCATACAGGTAGTCCTTGACTTATGTTCATTTAGTGACTGTTCAGAGCTACAATGGTGCAGGAAAAAAGTGACTTATGACCATTTTTCACACTTATGACCATTGTAGCATCCCCATAGTCATGTGATCAAAATCCAGATGCTTGGCAATTGATTCATAGTTAAGAACAGTTGCAGTACCTCTGAGGTCGTGTAATCCCCTTTTGCGACCTTCTGACAAACAAAGTCATTGGGGAAGCCATTAAACAACCATATGACTAATTTAAGTACTGCAAGGATTCACTTAACAACTGTGGAAAGAAGGGTCGTAAAACAGAGAAACATTCACTTAACAAACGTTTCACTCAGCAACAGAGGGCTCAATTGTGGTTGTAACTCGATAACTACCTGTCCTTTGGAGTTTGACACTTTCCTCTGTCTAAGGGTAGAGTCGGTCCAGGCTGTGGCTCTTGTGGCCTGTCAGCCGCCATCCCCTCCAGCAGCTGAATCAGAGGAAGAGGAGGAGGTGTGGGAATCGGGGTCAGCCTCAGGGCAGCCTGGGAGCTCTGAGGGGGAAGAGGGACTGGAGCTGGCAGAGAGAGAGAGAAAGGGAGAGAGAGAGAGAAGAGAGAGAGAGAGAGAGAGAGAGAGAGAGCACCTGGGCTGTCTGTCAGCCCTCAAATGGAGAGTCAACAGCTCCCAGGTCTGGAGGTGGCTGATGAGGAAGAGGAGGAACACCTGGGTCCAGTGCCTGATGCACAGATACACAGAAAGCAGAGGAGAGGAGGGCAGTGGAAATCTATGGGCCGGTCCTTTGAACAGAAGAGCCACTGCTGCTACCAAAGCCCCACCCTAGCTCTGGGGATAAAAGGCAAGGGATGGAAATGAATAGATGTGGCAGACAGCTATTCAACTTCCTGCCGGACAGACTTTTTAGCCCGCGTTGAGTGGAAAACTTCAGAGGGTTTGTTGTGTTTGGGGAGCTGGGTCAGAACAATGGCGAAATTCTTTACATGCGCCTGCATGTCTCACAATCCACCTTCACCCACTGCCATGCTCTGCAAGATCTGGTTGTGTTGTTCTTTAGCGAGGGAGGTTGCATGAGTAACCCAGCCAGAACCTAACCTCCTTCTCATTTTTTCCCCCCTTTCGTTTCACCTTTTACTCCCTTAGCATTAAAAAAAAAAAAATACCACACTATCAGAGGAGGTTGACTGTTAGTCTCGTGCACGCTCGCCCACACAGCAGATGGCAGCCTCTCACTTTTGGGAGATATACACACACCCACACACATACACACACCCAAGCGCACCCACCCATATGCACATTCTGTTATTTTTACACCTTGTCTTCCTCCGATCCCAGCATGTAAAAGATAACAGCTTGGGTTGAATATTAGCAAGAGAGGAAAAGGTAAAAAAATGTTAATTCACCACCTGAGAAAGACACAAGGAGGAGTCGCATATTCCGCTGCTCCGGCCCAAATCATTGGATCCCGGGAATATCACTTGATTTTGAGGATCGAGGATTTGGGGCAAGTGCTGGTTATAAAGACATGAGCCTTTTGGGAGGCACTTGTTCTGACCCAAACCTGGTTCCAAGAGAGCAAACACAGGACAAAGGCAGCAGTATAAACTTTTTATGTTTAGGCTAAGAATCCTGTTTCGTCACAGATAAAAGGCTGCTTCCAACTAATTAGCTCCGACAAGAAAGAGCCTTGCCAAGTTTTGGCAAGGCTGCCAAAAAACAACAGATAAGAAATAGTTTACAAGAGTCTTCAAATACCAACTGTAATGTCCACGAGGCTGAGTTTCAAAACGTCTTTGCCTTCTGCAAAGAACATCTGATTCACAGCTGGCTTTTATTTTCTTGAAGGAGGGGCCATTACCTTGCAGCCTTACTCCTGAGTTGCCCATGCTGTTGCAGCTGCTCTTTCCTGCAAGCAATCCTGTGCACACGTGCACTTGGCACAGGCTCCTCGGGAACCTCCTCATCGCTGTTGCCAGCCCCCACATACTCTCTGAAGGCAGCAGTCCACTCCCTAATGGTCCTGGCCCCTCATCTGAGTTCTCGTCCTCCTTAGCCCTCTGCACCTACTGCCGGCTAACCAAAATACACGTGACCTCCCGCGTGGGAAGATAGTACAGTGTGATATAGGTAGTCCTCAAATTACAATCACTTGTTTACTGACCATTTGAAGTTACAACAGCATGGGGGGAAAAGCGACTTACACCACTCCTCACGCTTACAGCCATTGCAATATCTGCATGGTCCCATGCTTGACATTTGGATGCTTGGCAACTGGCATGTATTTACCACGATCAGATCATCATGGATCATGTTATCATCATTTGCAACCTTTCCAGCCTGCTTCCAAACACACAGAGTCAACGGGGGAAGCCAGATTTGTGCATCACCATGTGATCTGCTGAACAACTGCAGTGGTTTGCTGAACAACCTTGGCAAAAAAAAATGGTCATAAGGTCAGGAGTCACTACAGTGGTGGGATTCCCAAAAAAACTACCACTGATTGTGTGGGCGTGGGTGAGTGTGGCTTGGTGGACGTGGAATGGGAAGGTTACTGCAAAATCTCCACTCCCGCCCACCCCACTAACCTGCTTTCCAGCTCTGGTCTCCTGTACAGGGCAACCAAAGAAAACCCAGCCAATCGGCTGAGACTCGGGAGGCAGAGAATAGATGGGGGCGGGGCCAGTCAGAGGGGGTATTTGCTGGTTCTCCGAACTACTCAAAATTTCCTCTACCGGTTCTCCAGAACCAGTCAGAACTGGCTGAATGCCACCTCTGAGTCACTGCCTTAACAACATGCCATGTTTAGTAATTGAAAATCAGGTCCCAATTTTGAATGTAAGCCGAGGACACCTTTAAATGCCTGTTGTTTGTTGCATGTCTATTATCCCATCAGAGGGGTATACCTCTATTGAAAACCTCCAGTGATGGGGCACCCACAACTTCCAGAGGCAAGCGGTTCCACTGATTAATTGTTCTAACTGTCAAGAAATTTCTCCTTAGTTCTAGGTTGCTTTTGTCTTTGACACGCTTCCATCTGTTGCTTCTTGTCCTGCCTTCAGGTGCTTTGGAGAATAGCTTGACTCCCTCTTCTTTGGGGCAGCCCCTGAACTATTGGAACACTTCTATCATGTCACCCCAGTCCTTTTTGTTATACTAGACATACCATAACAGAATAACAGAATTGGAAGGGACCTTGGAGGTCTTCTAGTCCAACCCCGTGCTCAAGCACGAAACCCTATACCATTTTTGACCAATGGTTATCCAGTCCCTTCTTAAAAGCCTCCAGTTCAGAGGTGGTATTCAGCAGGTTCTGACCGGTTCTGGTAGCGGAAATTTTGAGTAGTTCAGAGAACCGGCCAATACCACCTCCGACTGGCCCCGCCAACCCCATCTCTTCTCTGCCTCCCATTGAGTCCCAGCTGATCGGCTGGGTCTTGTTTTGTTGCCCTGCCCAGGAGAACAGAGCTGGAAAGCAGGTTAGTGGGCTGGGAAGGGAATGGGGATTGTGCAGTATCCTTCCTCTGCCACACCCACCCAGCCATGCCCACCAAGCCATGCCCACAGAACCGGTAGTAAAAAAAAATTAAATCCCACCACTGCTCCATTTGGAGCAGCCACCACTTCTGAAGGTCAGCTGTTCCATTGGTTGATTTTTCTTTTTGCCAAGAAGTTTCGCCTTAGTTCTAGGTTTGTTTATTTATCTATTTTTATTTATTGGAATTTGTCAAACAAAAACAAGAAGAATAAAATAATAAAAATACAGTGACAGGGACGATAGGCACGTTAGTGCACTTAATGTACGCCCCCTCTACTAACCTCTTAAGTATGAAGTAAGGTCCATGGAAGTCAAGTTGTGACTGAAACTGAAAATTTGTAGCAGAAACAACTGAAACAGGTAGGGCATTCCAGACTTCGACAACTCCATGACAGAAAATCATATTTTTTACAGTCAAGGTTAGGACAATTTACATTGAGTTTAAAGTGGTTGTCAGCACGCGTATTATTGCAATTTTTTTAAAAAGTCACTTACAGGTAAAACATTAACTACGTATAATTTTGTATGCAATACCTAGGTCTGACTGCAAGCGATGCAGTTTTAAGTTATGCAAACGGAGGATTGCCTCTCTCTTTGTTCAATTTTCACCCATTGCTTCTTGTCTTGCCTTCTGGTCATTTGGATTGACTCCTTCTTCTTTGTGGCAGTCCCTCAAATATCGGAAAACTGCTATTATGTCTCCCCTACAGCAGTTCTTCTTTTCACTAGACTAGGCATACCCAATTCCTACAACCATTCTTTGGATGATTTTGCCTCCAGTCCCCTAATCCTCTTTGTTGCTCTTCTCTACACTCTTTCTAGAGTCTCTACATCTCCCTCCCTCCCCTCCCTCCATATCCATATCCATATCCATAGCCATATCCATATCCATATCCATATCCATCTCTCTCTCTCTCTCTCTCTCTCTCTCTCTCTTTCCATATCCATATCCATATCCATATCCATATCCATCTCTCTCTCTTTCTCTCTCTCTCTCTCTCTCCATATCCATATCCATATCCGTATCCATCTCTCTCTCTCTCTCTCTCTCTCTCTCTTTCCATATCCATATCCATATCCCTATCCGTATCCATCTCTCTCTTCTCTCTCTCTCTCTTTCCATATCCATATCCATATCCGTATCATCTCTCTCTCTTCTCTCTCTCTCTCTCTCTTTCCATATCCATATCCATATCCATATCCATATCCATATCCATATCCATATCCATATCCATATCCGTATCCGTATCCATCTCTCTCTTTCTCTCTCTCTCTCTCTCTTTCCATATCCATATCCATATCCATATCCATATCCGTATCCGTATCCATCTCTCTCTCTCTCTCCATATCCATATCCATATCCATATCCATATCCATATCCATCTCTCTCTCTCTCTCTCTCTCCATATCCATATCCATATCCATATCCATATCCATATCCATATCCGTATCCATCTCTCTTTCTCTCTCTCTCTCTCTCCATATCCTATATCTATATCCATATCCATATCCATATCCATATCCATATCCATATCCATCTCTATCTATCTATCTATCTATCTATCTATCTATCTATCTATCTATCTATCTATCTATCTATCTATCTCCATCTCCACATCCATATCTATATCCACATCCATCTCTCTCTCTCTCTCTCTATCTATCTATCTATCTATCTATCTATCTATCTATCTATAATGGTGGCCAAAATTGGATGCAGTATTCCAATTCCAATGAATTCTCTCCCATGGCACCTCATACGATCATTAGCATGTCTGAAAAAAGAAGGCAGAGAAAAGGTTCCAGAGTGGTGATGCACAATGTCAGAATATCTTCACACTCGGGAGACAAGACAGCTGAGCAATGGTGGTGATTAGCTGCGAATGCCCGGCCATAGTACGGGAAGCTGGAACCGAGGAAGATTTCTGTCTCATTACACAATATTTCATAGTGCAAGGCTGCCTTATAATCGGGGGTGGGCTGCAGGGGGTTCGCAGGGGTTCAGGTGAGCCTCTAGTTCTAAGATTCTGTGCAGTTCAGAGAAACCCCAAAATCCCACTCCTGGCTGGCCATGCCCAGCCCACCCCTCCCCTCCCGAGAGTCCCCACCCAGCCCGTTTTGGATGCAGGTAAGTGCAGGTTGGGTGTGGAGGCTCAGGGGGGGCAAAAAACGGGCCGCCCAGAAGTTCGGGAAGGCCAGAAATGGGCCTGTTTATGGCTTCCAGAGAACCTCCGGAGCCCAGGGAGGCCGTTTTCACCCTCTCAGAGGCTCAAGGGAAGCCTCCGGAGCCCGGGGAGGGCAAAAATGCCCCCCATGTACAGGAGGCCAACTAGGCCACGCCCACCATGGCCATGCCTACCCAGCAGTCAGGCAGAGAACCCCTTGCTAAAAAATTTTGAAGCCCACCCCTGCTTATAGTGGAAGCCTAAACTGCGAATTGAGTAGTCCAATAACACTGGTTCCTCTTAAGATAAATCACTAAAACCATTTGGGTATAACAGATATTCCTTGACTTGCAACTTGAGGGAAGACACACACCCCCGCCTTTCCTAGAAGAATGAAATATTTTGAGAAATATTAAAAAGGCAGAATATTATATTTCCCTAAAGGAGGAATGGAGAAACGTGATCTTGGAGTCAGAAAGCAGCCCCCCAAGTCTTTCTTAATAGCCCCCAGCAGACATTTTGTGCCCATTAAGAAAGACTGGGTCAGCCTATCCACAAAACAAAAGGCCTCCAGCTCCAGGATGATGGGACTAAGACATGACCCTCCAGGACATAACAGCAATAGCCCACCAGCAGCAGAGCTCACTACGTGGCACAATCTCTTAAGGACATTGCATCAGAGTCCAAGCTTCAACCCAACTTGCTCAGATAAACATGATCCCTACATGGCAACGTGGGAGTTTGACAACAGCCAATAGAATACATGTTCTTGCACAGGAACAGGAAGCTCAAGTGCAAAGCCCAAGAGAAGGTATAAATATCCCTCACTCTCAACTCTATGTGGCCCAGGACCTCAAACCTGCTTCATCATTAAACCATCGTTCCAACCAGCCTCCATCTTTCCAGTGTCTTTCTCCTAGCTTGGAACCGAACCAGGTGCATAGCAGACTTAAACTGCTAAGACTGCTGTAAAGTGAGTTTCCTCCTATTTTATGACCTTTCTCACCACTGTTGTTAAGTGAGTCACTGCAATTGTTAAATTAGCAACCTGGTTGTTAAGGGAATCTGGCTTCCGCATTGACTTTGCTCATCACAAAGCCGCAAAAAGGGATCACGTCAGTGGTGGGATTCAAATTTTTTTTTTTTACTACCGGTTCTGTGGGCGTGGCTTGGTGGGCATGGCAGGGGAAGGATTCTGTAAAACCCCCATTCCCTCCCCACACTGCTAACCTGCTTTCCAGTTCCATTCTCCTGTGCAGGGCAACCAAAGAAGACCAAGCCGATCAGCTGGGTCTCGGGAGGCAGAAAATAGATGGGAGCAGGGCCAGTCAGAGGTGGCATTTGCCAGTTCTCCAAACCACTCAAAATTTCCACTACCGGTTCTCCAGAACTGGTCAGAACCTGATGAATATACCACCTCTGGATCACCTGAACCCCAGGCCCCTGAAACTGTCATAAATATGAGTCAGCTGCCAAACATCTGAATTTTGCTCGTGATCGTGGGAATGGTGGAACAGTCATAAGTGTGAAAAATGACCATAAGTCACTTTTTTCAGCATCATTGTAACTTTGAACAGTCCCTAAATGAATTGTAGTGAGTCAAGGGTTATCTGCAATGAAGGGGATGAAGCTCCAGAAACAGATATTGTAGAATTGTGATTGGACACACAAGGAATTTGTGTTCAGTGCATAAGCTCTCAGTGTACATATGTGATCAATCATGATCATAGTCATCATAAATACATTCATCATGAATCATAAGATAGAGCACTTAGTGATAGTCATAGGATACTAAATATGTATCATATAAACCAGAGGTAGTATTCAGCAGGTTCTGACCAGTTCTGGAGAACCAGTAGCGGAAATTTTGAGTAGTTTGGAGAACCAGCAAATACCGCCTCTGACTGGAGATTTTACAGTATCCTTCCCCTGCCACGCCCACCAAGCCACACCCACAGAACCGGTAGTAAAAATATTTGAATCCCACCACTGATATAAACCTATATAAACATAGGATATGTTTGCAACAAGTCCAAATAAGACAGTCACATCAAAACAAGGGTTCTTGTCTCCCAAAGACAGTTTATTTTGCTATTTCTTTTGCAGAAGATAGTGGAATTCTGGAATATTGTACTTTGAGGTTTCAACTAACGGAAGATCTTCCTTCTTTCCTCTAATCCGGAGGTGTCCAACCTTGGCAACTTTAAGACCTTAATTCCCAGAATCCAGGTATTACCACTCAGCCCAAAATTCCTCAAAGAATTATATTCTGAGTATAAAATAAGAGAAAGAACCACTTAGACTTCCCTGAGTGCCTTCATAAAAGCCCAGGATTTCTGCATTTTTATGAATGGGAGCTGGGGTACAATCTGGAAAAGGATGAATGACATAGATAGTTGGAAGAGAAATCAGAGCGAAAAAAATTAGCATAATGGCGATGGGAGCTGACGAACACAATTAATTAAAAAATAGCATTTTGCCAAAAATATCTTCATTGTCTTTATGCTTTTCTCATTCAGTTTTAAGAAATAGCTGTCAAAATGGGTTTTCATTGTAGTAAAACGCTCATGTACTGCCAGGCTCCAAACTAAGAAAGACACCTTCCAAGCTGCGGTTTTTATTGTTTCACATCGATAGACAAAATCTTGCCAGACTGAGGACTCTACTATCTGCTTCTACAACAGACTCTGAGAACTATTGGGGAAGTGTCTTCACTCTCTTTCTTTTACATATAGTATCATTCCTTGTGTGTCCAATCATACTTGGCCAATAAAGAATTCTATCCTATCCTATCCTATCCTATCCTTCTCTTCCTTTCCTTTCCTTTCCTTTCCTTTCCTTTCCTTTCCTTCCCATCCCATCCCATCCCATCCCACTCTACTCTACTCTACTCTACTCTACTCTACTCTACTCTACTCTACTCTACTCTACTCTACCCTACTCTACTCTACCCTACTCTACTCTACTCTACTCTATTTATTCCATATTCTATTCTACTCTACTCTATTCTATTCTATCCAACTCTTCTATTCTTTCCCCTTCCCATGCCATCCCATCCCAGTCTACTCTCCTCTCCTCTTTATTCCATATTCTATTGTATTCTACTCTACTCTACTCTTTATTCCATATTCTATCCTATCCTATCCTGTCTTATCCTTCTCTCCTCTTCCCATCCCATCCCATCCCACTCTACTCTACTCTCTATTTATTCCATATTCTATTCTATTCTATTCTATTCTATTCTATTCTATTCTATTCTATTCTATTCTATTCTATTCTATTCTATTCTATTCTATTCTATTCTATTGTCTCTCACTCCTCTGGAATGGATCCCCTCCCATCTGGGAATCCAACTCCTCACTATATTCCATCACATCATGTGTGGTCTTCAGCTCCCAGAATTCCTTGGTCACCATGTGTCGGGCTCAAAAACCGAAAATGGCATGAACTGATTCATCCAAGCTGAAGTCTTTATTGTTTTCACGCCTAGAGACAAAACCCCGCCAGATTAAGGACTCTTACTATCTGCTCCCATGATATAATTTGTGAAGCATGAAGGAGGGGCTGCCTTCACACTTTTTCTCTCGCACATATTTTGGCTGAGTTGTCTCTTACTCTTCTGGAATACACCCACCTCCTCCTCGCTACATTCCAGCACATGTCCTGCATTCCTCCTCCATAAACTATCCCATGTCATTTGAACAGTATGTTGAATCTTAAGTTAAGCAAATAAAGAGAATTCGCTTAGAACATGACAATTTACCTTATCCCACTCTTCCAAAACCCCAGACAACACCTAACCAAAATAAAAACATCTCAAAATAAAATCATCTCAGCCTGATTCTGACAGGTTTTGTTTTTTTTACAGATTAACAGAGTTGGAAGGGACCTTGTAGGTCATCTAGTCCAACCTCCTGCCCAAGCACCGTGCCTCATAAACCAGAGATCTCCTATTAAGCAGGTAGTAAGAAGACAGATAATGTTTTTCAAAGGAGAATGCTGTAATAAAGTAGTCAGAGCTGGATTTCCAAAACAGATATTAAATGGGGGGCAGCCAGCCACAAAGCTGCAGTTTTGAGGTGCAAATGATAGATGAGTCCTATATGTGCCCACAGATAACTCCAATTTATGGCTGCCACCTCAAGATCATCTGGCTTTTTAAAGGTCACATCTGGTAGCCCTGCTATAGATTAATGACTTACATCTGGGTTTGGCAACTGCCCTGGCACCCACCAATTGAAATACAGACATCAGCAGCAAGTTCCTTCTCTGGAGATCAATCACCAGATCAATCACAAAATAACCCAGCCCCTTTTAGCTTAGCAGGCTAGGTAGACCCGTGGTTTGCTTAAGCATGGTTGGTTGAGTAACCTGCAATTGACTGGGATTGTATCACTGATTAAACCGTTAAAGTAAGGATGGCAAATCATAACTTATCGGGCTTATGGGATATGACAAAGCCAAATTGAGTCAAGCATTCTGCATGTAGTGTGATGGATGAATCAAGAAAAATGCATCGGTTTTGGAAAATGGTAAGCCAGTTCGTGGAATGGAGCAGAAATAAAAATATTTTGCAGGAAATAAGCATGGTTTGCATTTCCAGATTCTAGGACTAATACTGCTTAGCTCTCCATATGCTGCCCAGGGTCAACTTTTAAAAGATGGACTGCCATCTTGCCATCAGACTGCATGTCATTAATAAATAAGTAAAATAAAACTTCTTACATGATGTACATGTATAAGCAAGCGAGATTCTACTAAGCTTGCATTTATGGCAGAGTTTCAAACCTTGGCAACTTTTAAACTTTAACTCCCAGAATTCCCCAGCCAGCAAAGAGAAGTCATTTAATTCCCTCCAAAAAAACTGGATGAGTGAAAGTCAGTCCAGGAACAGGGAGACAAAAGAGAGATAATATAAAGATCATACACTTCATGGTCTGGTAAGCAGTAAATCTGGTTTCCCGGAGTTTCCATCTGCTTTCAAATAGTTTGGTTAGCCTGTAATCCTCTATTGGGTGAGGATTATTCTTCCGCCCACAAAAAAATCTTGTCAAAGAGTAGAGTGGAGTGGAGTAGAGTAGAGTAGAGTAGAGTAGAGTAGAGTAGAGTAGAGTAGAATAGAATAGAACTGAACTGAACTGAACTGAATTGAATTGAATTGAATTGAATTGAATTGGAAGGGACCTTGGAGGTCTTCTAGTCCAGCCCCCTGCTCAAGCAGGTGAACCTATATTATTTCAGATAAATGACTGTCTAGTCTCTTCTTAAAAACAACCAATGATGGAGCACCCACGATCCCTGGAGGTTTTTAAGAAAACTAGACAGTTTGCTAATGAAAGTTGGTATATTGTGTGAATGCATTCCCTGGATTTTTTTTAACTAGCCTGGTTAAAACATTGCTGAACAAACCCAACTTCTGAAGTGCGACACACTCAGCCCTCAACTAATTTCCTACAGAGACACCATCAAGTAGACAAGCACGTTTTCATGTAGCACGTTCCGTAACGATTGCGTTCAATTTTTGTTGATGGCTTCGTAGAGTCACGTTCCACAATGGCTGCCTCAGAACATAATGAATTGGCAACGTTGATCAAATTCAAAAGGACTTTTGTTCCTGTTCATGGCTGCTCCAGGGGGAAGAGAATTTCAACTCTATGAAGATGAGAAGAACTTGCTGGCTTTCTAGAAGGGGACAAAACTCTGGCTTTGTTACTGAATCTGGTGCCCCAGGTAGGTGGTTGAGCCCGTCTTATGATTACGTTCAATGTTCTTGATTACTTTTTTTCATCTTGGCTGTTGTGTGTGATCTTTATTATGTTTGTGATGACCCAGGGAGTGTAACACAAACGTAACAAAATCCAAAACGTAAATAAATGCCCTTTAATGCCTCCAATTTGGCCCCACTGTTCAGTTGGAGATAAAACATACTCAAAAATAGTCTTCAAAAGAAAGCAGTACAGTCTGAATTTAATGAGCTGATAGAGATGAAATAAAAAAAACCAAACAAACTACAATGACGAAATTTCCACAACGGAACAAGAGAAGTATTTACCAACTTCAAGGAGATAACAAGGCACAGTCTGTTGGAAGGTAACTTCAGACCAAAATAAAACACGATTTGTTTCCAGCATTTGCCAGTGCACATGTCCAAACTCTTATTCAGTTGTCACACCTGCAGCCCATGAAGAGGATCAAGGCCCTCTCCTCTACAGTAGACCACGTCTCTCCCTTATCCTCTCCTCCCTGCGTGCCCTAGGATGGAGAGGGGGTGGGCCTGGGTCCTCCTCTGACTGCCCAGCCGGCCTCTGCCCTTCCCCAGCCTCCTCCACAACCTCCGGAGCCACACTTCCACGGCTGTTCCTCCTCTCCCTCAAAGTCTCCACCAGGGGCATGACAATGTTGCTTTCTATCTCTCTCTTTTTTTTAATTCCTTGGTAGCCAGCCAGAGTTATAATTTGAGACGGGCAGCGGTACAAAATGCTTGAACGATTGAATGAAACTCTCTTTCTCTCTCTCTTTTTGTCTATTTGCATTGCCTATCCTGTTTTTCTTTTCTTTTCTTCTTCTTCTATCCAGGCACATTGGAGTCCCAAGGCTGTAGATTCAACTGATAAAGTAAAATAAAATCCTGAAAAACAGACAATGGCAAGCCATTGGTGCCAACCCTACACACAAACACACACACACACACATGGGTGGGTGTGTCCGTGAAATCACCAGGATTCAAGGTCAACACACAACTTTTCGTTCTTGCTACGATTAGAGACTCAGAAGCAGGAATTCCTGCTTGCCTGTTAGCTAAACATGAAATAAAATAATAACCCAAAGGAGAGGGTGGGGAAAATTATGAAAAGAGAAGGTGGGGGGAGTGAGAAATGGAAGAGGCCTAGCGAAAGAGACAGATGGACAGAAGTGAGAACATAAGTTAACTGTGAGAATTCAGATAAGCAGCAGCAGGCATAGAACAGATAGGCATACATATGTCCCAGCGTAGACAGCTCTTCGGTGTAGCCATCATCTCTGTCATTCTTTTGGAGCCCCTGTAGAACCCCATCTTGGGAGAATTCCCCAGACACCAGCTGATTTTATAACCCGCTTCTATCTGAATGGAGATCCTCGTTCCTTAAAGGAGACAGGGGGATTGCTGGCCTTCTTCCCTTTTTCTCTCGCGCAGGTCCACACATCCTCCCCTCCCCAGCACACAAAAGTCAGGCTGTGTTTAACCACAGTTAACAGGATAAAACAATTGGCTGGGCTTGTGGAGGACACACAGCCAACTACCGTAGGAAGCAAACTGCCCTGGAGTTTATTTCTCTGCCTTGGTAGACCAGCCAGCCTTAGAATCAACAATGAAGATTGTCAAAGGTGGAGAGAGTAAACATCTACTGTTTAGAATCAACCATCATTTGGAATCAATGAAGAAACAGTTAAAAAGAAAACACCCCACACTACAGACTAGCACTTCTTAGAGCAATCGTGCAAGTGATGGTATTCTCTGTGACACTCTACGGAAGCAAAAGCTGTGCTTTAAAGAAGTAAGATAGGAAGACTATTGAAGTTTTGGAACTCTGGTGTTGGAGAAGACTCCCGAGATGGACAGATTAATAGACAGACAGATGAACAGGGTTGGAAGGCACCTTGTAGGTCGATTCTAGTCCAACCCACCGCCCAAGCAGGAGACCCTACATCATTTCTGACAAATGGCAGTCTAATCTCTTCTTGAAAGCCTCCAGGGATGAAGCTCCCACAACCTCCAAAGGCAAGCTGTTCCATTGGTTGATTGTTCTCACTGTCAGAAAATTTATCCTTATTTCTAGGTTGAATCTCTCCTTTATTTCTATCCATTATTCCTTGTCTGGCCTTCGGGTGCTTTAGAAAATAGCTTGACCCCCTCCTCCTCTCTGTGGCAGCCCCTCAAATATTGGAAGACTGGTCTCATGTCTTCCCTGGTCCTTCTCTTCACTAGACTAGCCAGGCCCAGTTCCTGCAACTATTCATCGTATGTTTTAGCCTCCAGTCCCTTAATCATCTTGGTTGCTCTTCTCTGCACTTTTTCTAGAGTCTCAACATATTTTTTATAGTGTGGTGACCAAAACTGGATGCAGTCCTCTTGGTGTGGTCTTACTACAGCTTTATAGAGTGGTTTTAGTACCTCCCTTGATCTTGATTGTATTCCTCTGTTAATACAATTTAGGATTGCATTAGCTTTTTTGGCTGCTGCTGCACACTGTTGGCTCATATTTAGCTGGTTGTCCACTAAGACTCCAAGGTCCCTCTCACAGTTACTGCTGTTAAGCCTGGTTTCACCCCATCTATATGCGTACTTTTGGTTTTTCTTGCGTAAGTGTAAGACTTTACTTTTCTCTACATTGAATTTCATTTTGTTAAATAGGGAGAATAGCAAAGCAGCCAAGAAAACAAAGGGATCATCCAATATATCAACCCAGAGTTCTCATTTCAGGGCTCAAAGGACCAGGCTCAAAGGATTCCTATTTTAGACATATTGTGCAAAGGCCAAGGTCTTGGAAAAAGCTAATGTTGGGAAAGGTGGAAGGGAAAGGAAGACGAAGACTACCCACAAGATTGATCAACTCAGTAATGAGAGTTGTACCATTGGAAGAGCTGAAGAACCAGGTTTGGGACAGATCATCAAAGAGAATATCAACCCATTCAGGGGCTAAGAATCAACCATATAATCATAAGAGCCATAGTGGTGCAGTGCAGTGGTGGGATTCAAATTTTTTTTACTACCAGTTCTGTGGCCATGGCTTGGTGGACATGGTATGGCTTGGTGAGCATGGCTTGGTCAAGGCAACTTGACTTTCTTGGGTTTTTTTCCTCTTAAGACATTTTGCTTCTCATCCAAGAAGCTTCTTCAGTTCTGAATGATTTATATTCTCTGCAGTCATCTGCAAAGGCTGCAGAAATGGCTGCAAAGAAGATCAATAGCAGTAGCACTTAAGACTTATATACCACTTCACAGTGCTTTCCAACCCTCTCTAAGTGGTTTACAGAGTCAGCCTATTGCCCCCCAACAATCTGGCTCCTCATTTTACCCACCTCAGAAGAATGGAAGGCTGAGTCAACCTTGAGCCTGGTGAGATTTGAACTGCCCAAATTGCAGGCAGCCCACAGTCAGCAGAAGTAGTCCGCAGTACTGCATTCTAACCACTGCATCACTGCAGTTCTTCCATTCCCCACCATTCAGTCAGAACTGAAGAACCTACTTGGATGAGAAGTGAAATGTCCTCAAGATTAAAAAAAAAAACAAAGAAAGTCCAGTTGCCTTTTGAAAAGCACCTTTGGGACAACCGTGACCTGGATGATGAATAATCTCCATAGACAATTATGTCAGGAACCACAAGATAACTGAGGCTCTGCCCCTTTTTCAAATATGTTTCATGCATCACACATGTATACAATGGGACAGCGCATCGGTCACCCAGCCCTGCCTTGCCATCGTGACAGAGCTGATGTGCCCAGTAGACAGCCTAAAGCAGGGGTCTCCAACCATGGCAACGTTACAATTTGTGGACTTCAACTCCCAGAATTCCTCAGCCAGTACATGCTGGCTGAGGAATTCTGGGAGTTGAAGTCTACAAGATGTAAAGTTGCCAAGGTTGGAGACTGTCAGAGTGTTTGCAGCATGACTACTATTATGAGACAACTCAGGAGCAAAACATAGCACACAGAGACTTAGATATTTAACAGTGGTTTATATACAACAGTTATATATAGACATATACACGGTAGGCAAAATACCTTACAAGCAATCGTTCTTCTTAACTCTACATGGAGAACTCTGCAATGAATACCGGACACAAGGAGAGAGAACATGCCCTCTAATGGCTGCCTTAGAAGTAGCAGAAATTTTGAGTAGTTCGGAGAACCGGCTAATACCACCTCTGACTGGAGATTTTACAGTATCCTTCCCCTGCCATGCTCACCAAGCCATGCATACAGAACTGGTAGTAAAAAAAATTGAATCCCACCACTGGGTAGAACCCACCCCCAGTCTTAAAGGGAAATACCCATGCTATGCTGATTCATTCTTATTGCATCATCCTATATTGCATCAGCTTCCCAGCTGGCCAGCTCTTAAATCTCAAGACCTTAACAGAGACCGCTCACCTATAAAGCCCTGGAACTGTTATAACCTTGTCCCATTCATTTCAACAAATCTTGCTAAAGAGAAGTCTGAGAATTAAGCTTAGAATGGAACTCCTTTTGGTTTTAGGCACTTGCCAAGTATCCGACACACACACAAAAAATGGCTTTCAGAAAATGGGAATCAGCATAATGAAGTCCTAAATTGTTGCTAATTAGTGGAGCTATAAAAACAAGTGGGGGAAAAAAAACTGGCAATATCTTTCTAGCACCTTGAGCATGCTGTTTTTCTTAGCTGAGCATAACGAGGAATCTACCAACATGCCTGATTGGAATAATCAATACAGCTTTCACATTTTTATAGGGGACAACATTTGTTCTTTCTGGAGTCTCTCCATGAGCAATTCTTTAAGAGATGCATAATGTGTGTGTGTGTGTATACACACACACACATTCTACCAGCCAAAGTACTGACCCACATGTTTCGCTGTTAGATTTTAAAATGGAAGCAACAGCCAAGTTTGTCTGACTTGACTAGGCAATTGTGGAAAGGAGCTTCGTTAACCAGGATTAGTGGACAAGTACTTCCCTTGTAATTTTGATGCAGGGTATGTGCATATCAATTAGTAAAACCTCTTGGATAGGAGTTTCACGTTAATTTAGAAATGAAACCATCTAATAGCTAAAGATAAATGTGGTAAAGGTAAATGTGTGAATAATGCAATTGGGAACACATACAGAATCATCTTCATTGAATGACCCCATAATCCCTTGCAAGGTGGAGTGTGGGTAACTGAATGGAGCAGAGTTTTTACTGGCTGGATGCCCTTCCCAACGCCAATGCGGAGTTTTGTTCAGCAGATCTATTCTCAGTGTGCCCAGAGAGAGAAATATCTGCCTCTACCTAGGATCGAACTCTCAGCCTCCTGATTGTGAAGTGAGAGCTCCACCTTAGGCCACTGCACCACTGTGAGCACATACAGAAATGCTTCTGATCAATTTCCATTTCCAAAGCCTGCTGCCTTATAGCAGAATTTTCTCAAACTTTCCCCCAGAATTTCTACAATTCCTCAGCCAGAATTCTGGGAATTGAAGTCGACACATCTTAAAGTTGCCAATTTTGAAAAGTCAGCCTTATAGCAACCGAGAAGGGGAAAAAAATAATCTTTTCCTATTTCTTTCTCTGTCTCTCTCTGTCTCTCTGTGTGTCTCTGTCTCTCTCTCTCTCTCTGTCTCTCTCTCTCTCTCTCTCTCTCTCTCTCTCTGTCTCTCTTTCTCTCTGTCTCTGTCTCTGTGTCTCTCTGTGTCTCTCTGTGTCTCTCTGTCTCTCTCTCTCTCTCTCTCTCTCTCTCTCTCTGTCTCTCTGTCTCTGTCTCTGTGTCTCTCTCTCTCTCTGTCTCTCTGTCTCTCTCTCTCTCTGTCTCTCTCTCTGTGTCTCTCTCTCTGTGTCTCTCTGTCTCTGTCTCTCTGTGTCTCTCTCTCTGTCTCTCTCTCTCTCTCTCTCTCTCCCCTGTGTCTCTGTCTCTCTCTTCTCTCTCTCTCTCTCTGTCTCTCTCTCTCTCTGTCTCTGTCTCTCTCTGTCTCTCTCTGTTTCTCTGTCTCTCTCTCTCTCTGTGTCTCTCTGTGTGTGTGTGTCTCTGTCTCTCTCTCTTTCTCTCTCTCTTTCTCTCTGTCTCTGTCTCTCTGTGTCTCTCTGTCTCTCTCTGTCTCTGTCTCTCTCTCTCTGTCTGTCTCTCTCCCTCTGTGTCTCTGTCTCTCTCTCTCTCTCTCTCTCTCTCTCTCTCTCTCTCTCTCTCTCTCTCTCTCTCTGTGTGTGTGTCTCTCTCTCTGTCTCTCTGTGTCTCTCTCTGTCTCTGTCTCTCTCTCTCTCTGTGTGTGTGTGTGTGTCTCTCTGTCTCTCTCTCTCTGTGTCTCTCTCTCTATCTCTGTATGTCTCTGTGTGTGTGTGTGTCTCTCTCTCTGTCTCTCTCTCTCTCTGTCTCTCTGTCTCTCTCTCTCTGTGTCTCTGTCTCTGTCTCTCTCTCTCTGTCTCTCTCTCTCTCTCTCTGTCCCTCTCTCTCTCTCTCCCTCCCTCCCTCCCTCCTTTACTTTTCTGGTACAACTTGAAAACTGTGAAAGATGAAAAATGGAAGGGGAAGAAGTGACTGTGTTAAATTTCACTTTTACAAGTAGTCCTGGACTCACAGTACTTCATTTAGTGACTGTTCAAAGTTACAACGGCACTGAAAAAAGTGACTTACAACCATTTTTCACACTTGTAGCACACCCATGGTCATGTGATCAAAATTCAGAGCCTTGGCAAATGGCTCATATTTATGACAACAGTGTCCCGAGGTGACATGATCCCCTTTTGCGACCTTCTGACAAGCAAAGTCAATGGGGAAACTCATTTAACAACCGTGTTACTAAACAATGGCAGTGATTCACTTAACAACTGCAGCAAGAAAGGTCATAAAATGGGGCAAATTTCACTTGAAGAATGTCTCACTTAGCCACAGAAATGTTGGGCTCCATTGTGGTCGTAAGTCAAGGATTACCTGTTTTGACTGCTATTTTACTGTGAGAAATTTGTGCTTTTGCTACCTTAGTGGTTCAATTAGCTCATTTTAGACTCTGGATAATTATTTTGTGAAAGGAGCGGTGTGGTGCCCTAGAAATGGAGCTCTCGCCTCACAGTCAGGAGGCTGTGAGTTCGATCTTAGGTAGAGGCAGATATTTCTCTCTGTGGGCACGATGAGAATATATCTGCTGAAACAAAACTCCACACTGGCAACAGGAAAGGGCATCCGGCCAGTAAACACTCCGCTCCATTCAGTTGCCCAGATTCTGCCCCATAAGGGATTACAGGGCCATTAAAAGATGATGATAATTATTTTGTGAAAGGAGACGGAATACCCTATCAGTCTGACTTCCAATGATCAAGGGCATAGCCATTTTATAAAGAAGGAAAATAAAAGTTATTACACTGTTTTCAGACCCATGCTTTCCCGACGGTTGAAAATATGCTTTCCGGGGGAGGTTTAGGGTGTGAAATTTTGAAAGAATGGAGGAGTCGATTTCGCGGCTAAAAAAGAATCTCGGATTATGAGGATGCTAAAAATACCCTCGTGCCTTTCGTGTGTTTTGATCTATTTCAGCAGAGGGCAAGGCAGTCTACCTATATTAGGGAAAAGTGCTGATGGCTCCGCTCCTTCTCGCTGAAATTTGGAACAGAAAAACAAATACCCCCAGGTCTGAGACAATTTCTGCAGGATTTTAGCATCCTGGAATCAAGGGCATAGGAAGTCGAACAGATAAGAGGGATATTGTAAACATATTCTAATCCTGGTTTGGTTTTTGTTTTGTTTTGTTTTTTTAAATGGCATGCCCAATCTGTAGGCTTTCCCCAAGGGGTGGCATTCTTCCGGGTCAGACCGGTTCAGGCAAACGGATATTAAATTTGCATCTGGTTCGCCAAACTGGTATTTGAACTGACCGACTGGCCCCATGCACCCTGCCCCTCCCTCCCAGAAGTCTCTCCACGGCCCCATTTTCAGTGCAGGTAAGTGCAGGATCCACATGGAGGCTCTGGGAAGCAGGAAAACAGCCCTTCCGGTACTGTTTCCGACTTCCGGAGGGCCTCCAGAGCAGAGGTGGGTATTCAGCAGGTTCTGACCGGTTCTGAAGAACCGGTCGTGGAAATTTTGAGTAGTTCGGAGAACCGGCAAATCCCACCTCTGACTGGCCTTGCCAACCCCATTTGTTCTCTGCCTCCCGTTGAGTCCCACAGCTGATCGGCTGGATCTTCTTTTGTTGCCCCGCATAGGAGAACGGAGCTGGAAAGCAGGTTAGTGGGGTGGGAGGGAATGGAGATTTTGCAGTATCCTTTCCCCTGCCACACCAACCCAGCCATGCCCACCAAGCCACGCCCACAGAACTGGTAGTAAAACAAGTTGAATACCACCACTGCTCCAGAGCAACAGGGGAGGCCGTTTTCACTCTCCCAGAGGCCTGAGGGAAGCCTCCGGACTCTGGGGAAGGAGAAAAATGGCCCTCCCAATAGGCCGTGCCCACCATGGCCAGGCCCACCCAGCAACCGAGTAGCGAACCGGTTGCTGGGATTTTTGAATCCCACCCCTGCTTTCCCACCCCTTTAAACCACAAAGAAATTCAAATGCTTTTGAACGTCTCAAGCACATTATCGCAGAGCCTCTTTAGATTAAATCAAGTGGCCAATGACCTGGGAGAAGGGAGATGGTGGGTGGAAATGACCAAATAATTATTTCAGCATCCTGGAGAGACCCTCAAAAGTCCTTGAATCTTGCAAGGCAGTGCTTCCCTGCTAATTAGATACAATCCAATTCAGAGGCCCTGCAAGCTGTGATGTCATCAAGGAGACTGGGGGATAGCTGTGTTTGATGTGTGCATTGGGGAGGTTGAAATTTCCTGGCTGAAGGCATGTCACCTGGTTGTACGTTTATACATCTTTTTTTTCTGAACTTGGTTGAGGGGCTGGAGGAAGGAAGTGAATTAATGTTACTGGGACGAACCACAAATAAGGTTTTGGCTTGGCTTGACATGTTCAGAGAGTCACAGGACCGATGGGATCTTTTTTTTTTTCTTCCCAAATTTGTTTATTTTATTTTAAAACATAAAATCCATCTTCCGTTTAAACACCGTGTCGTCTGGGTACAGATATCTTGTGCAATAACAATTACAGTTTACATATATTCATTGTATTGCTATTAATTCAGAGTTGGTATTCAGCTGGTTCTGACCGGTTCTCGAAAACTGGTAGCGGAAATTTTGAGTAGATCGGAGAACCGGCCAATCCCACCTCTGACTGGCCTCGCCCCCATCTATTCTCTGCCTCCCATTGAGTCCCAGCTGATCAGCTGGGTCTTCTTTCGTTGCCCTGCACAGGAGAACAGAGCTGGAAAGCAGGTTAGTGGGGTAGCGGGGAATGGGACTTTACAGTATCCTTCCCCTGCCATGCCCACCAAGCCAGGCCCACAGAACGGTAGTAAAAAAAATTTGAACCCCACCGCTGTATTAATTCTCTATTCTTACTTAATACTGATATATATAATATGTCTAATTGTAGTAGCCATCCCTACCTTAACATATTTAACTCTATTAACACATTTTCTATACTTCACTAATCTTTTTTAATTTCTAATTCCCATATTTATTCTCCAACCATCGATAAAAAGATTCCCATATCAAATAGTATTAATTTTGTTCTTTCTCTTCAATTACAAGCGTTAGCCTGTTCGTTTCTGCACGTTCTAATATTTTCCTAACGCCCTTCTCAAGGATTGATGGGATCTTGAAGGGCTACTGGTTCGACCTCCTGTACAGCACAGGAATATTCATACCGTCCCAGACAGATTGAAAATGTCCAATGTTGGCATATCCACGACTTCTGATGGTGGCAATTGGTGGCACCAACTGCAATTGGTGGCACAAAGCAACATGTGCAGATCATAGAAGTCTGCCATGGAGAAGTGGGATTTAAACTTCATCCTGAGACAATTTACAAATCACTGTGACTGGGTTCATGTAATACATCAAGCCCAAACCAAGCACATCACATTATGGGTTACCATCATCCGTGAACTAAGTTTCTTGGCTACTATTATCTACTCTGAAGATAGGAATCCGTCCATCTCTTGCTGTCTGAAATCCTCTTGAAATGTTAATGGTAAGATTTTTTTTTTTGCATGCAAGAAAGCATGCATTCCATCATGAAGCTAAGAAAGAATCCTCAGAAATATTTCTGAAGGCACCTTATAAATGGACATCTATTCAGAGAGATGTTACAGTAATATCTTTGGGGATCAATGTGATTTACTCTCCTACTATAAAATTTAACAGAACAACAGAAAATAATGGAATGTGCTGAAATGAGAAAATTGACATTTGAAATTACAGAACAAGAAGATAAACAATTTTATAAGATTTGGGATTTGTTTTACCAATGGTTAGAAAATAAAATATGGTAATGAAATATGTAGAACTTTAGAATAGAACTATATAGAATATATAAAGATGTATTATCATATTATAATTATAGGATGGATTTAGGATGATAATATGAATTACTATAAGATAAATCAATTTAAAAATATGGAATATCTTGCATAATATGAATGAATAACAGTATAGTCAAATGATTGAGTAACAATGATAATAATGTATTTAGGAATATTTGATTGATAATATGAGAATATATACAAGTAATTGTAAGTGAGGACTATGGAGTGGATGCACAAAACAATTTGTAACCAACTGACACACTGTATGTACGTAAGTGGAAGATGGCTTGATGTTTTTATGTTGTGTTTGTGTATGTTTGTCTAAAAAATAAAAAAAATGTTTTTTTTTAAATTAACAGAACAGCAGAGTTGGAAGGGACCTTGGAGGTCTTCTAGTCCAACCCCCTGCTTAAGCAGGAAACCCTATACCATTTCAGACAAATGGTTGTCCAATCTCTTCTTAAAAACCTCCAGGGATGGAGCAACCCACAACTTCTGGGGGCAAGTTGTTCCACTGATTAATTGTTCTAATTTTCAGGAAATTTCTCCTTAGTTCTAGGTTGCTTCTCTCTTTGATTACTTTCCATCCATTGCTTCTTGTCCTGCCTTCAGGTGCCTTGGAGAAGAATTTGACACCCCCACCCCTTCTTCTTTGTGGCAGCCCCTGAAATATTGGAACCCTGCTACCATGTCATCCCTACTCCTTTTCATTAAACTAGACACACAATTCCTGCAGTCGTTCTTTATATGTTTTCTTTCATTTCATCCGTAAGAGTCTACTTTGTCAAATGCAAGAAAGGAAGGAAGGAAGGAAGGAAGGAAGGAAGGAAGGAAGGAAGGAAGGAAGGAGGGAGGAAGGAGGGAGAGGGAGGGAGGGGGGAGGGAAGGAAGGAAGGAGGAAGGAAGGAAGGGAGGGAGGGAGGGAGGGAGGAGGAAGGAGGGAGGAAGGAAGGGAAGGAGGGAGGAAGGAAGGAGGGAGGGAGGAGGGAGGGAGGGGGGGAGGGAAGGGAGGGAGGGAGGGAAGGAAGGAGGGAGGAAGGAAGGAAGGAAGGAAGGAAGGAAGGAAGGAAGGAAGGAAGGAAGGAAGGAAGGAAGGAAGGAAGGAGGGAGGGAGGGAGGGAGGAAGGGAGGAAGGGAGGGAGGGAGGAAGGAAGGGAGGGAGGGAGGGAAGGAAGGAAGGAAAGAAAGGAAGAAAGAAGAAAGAAAGAAAGAAGAAAGGAAGGAAGGAAAGAAGAAAGAAAGAAAGAAAGAAAGAAAGAAAGAAAGAAAGAAAGAAAGAAAGAAAGAAAGAAAGAAAGAAAGAAAGAAAGAAAGAAAGAAATGATTTATAGGTTGCATGGAGGGAAAAGAAGGAAGTCTTATAAAAGTCCGTCCTTTCTCTGCCATCAATGATATTTGGTCCGGTCTGGGCAGAAGGATACCACCCTTGCAAGACCCCAGAAGGGAGGCTCAAACCTTATCTACAAGTTGCCAACTTATAAGGCTCCTCCGTGTTGAACAGCCGCTGCTGGATGTTGGTCTCCTCCCTTTGCAGGTTTGTGGCTTCCTAACACTTCTCCACCAGGTGATGAGAACTCACTGAAATTCGATCCCTGCAAGCAGGCTCTGCACAAAGTATAGGGTACCCCCCCACACACACACCTACCCCAAGAAAGGAAGAAAAAGAACGACAGCTGTGCTCCTGCATTTTTTTTTTTGCCTTGAATAAAAGTGGGAGAACTCACGCCGCCTGTAAATGCATCATCACCTAACAGGTGGCTTGCTCAGATTTCGGAGGGTGAGCTGGCAAAGTTGCAGAGCGAAACCTACGCTCTGCTTCGAGGCTAACTTTCTTATGCCGCATTACGGAGATCTTCTACTCCCTGCCATACTCAGCTAGAATAATAAGCAGTGGGGGGTGAAGGGAAAGGAGAAGATGGGAAGATGGAACAGAGGCTCGGATTCAAAGGTGCTTTTTCCAGAGGCAACTGGACTTTCTGGTTTTTCTTTGAAGACGTTTCGCTTCTCATCCAAGAAGCTTCTTCTGCTCTGACTGGATGGTGGGGAAGGGAAGGATTTATACTCCTTGCAGACAGCTGGTCATTTGCATCCTTTTAGAGGGTCATCGAGGCCACTTGAAGGTTTATCTGTATCCTCAGGGTCACCTGAGTGGCATCAATGGTTCCTGCAGTCTGAAAATTTTTCCTCTGGAAATCCATTCCTACTCCAATACCATTCCAAGAATGTTCATCCCAAATTGTATAGCTGTAGAGATTCTCAGTCATCCAGGTCCTGGTTGTCCCAAAGGTGCTTTTTTCAGGAGGTAACTGGACTTTCTGGTTTGGTTTTTCTTTGAAGACATTTCTCTTCTCATCCAAGAAGCTTCTTCACCTCTGACAGGATGGATGGGAATGGAAGGATTTATACTCTTTGCAGACAGCTGGTCCTTTGCATCCTTTTAGAGGGTCTTTTTAGAGGTGACCCTGGAGACACAGATAAACCTCCAAGTGGCCTCAATGATCCACTAAAAGAATGCAAATGACCAGCTGTCTTCAAGGAGTATAATTCCTTCCATTCCCCACCATGCAGTCAGAGCTGAAGAAGCTTCTTGGATGAGAGGCGAAATGTCTTCAAAGAAAAACCAGAAAGTCCAGTTGCCTCTTGAAAAAAAAAAGCACCTTTGGGACAACCAGAACCTGGATGACTGAGAATCTCCACAGACATTTCACATGAAGCATTTCTTCTGTGTGGCCTGCGGCTATCGGAAATTGGGACTTCTGCAATCCTGGGAAATGCTTGGACCTGAATTAATTGCGTAAAGGGATGGATGGATGGATGGATGGATGGATGGATGGATGGATGGATGGATGGATGGATGGAGTACCTCCCAAGCTCAACTGTACAAAGAAGGGGAAGGAGTGCTTGCATTCCTAATGTTGAGCATCTTCTAAGAAGAATATGACACTTCCAGGTAGAAAATGTCAATTGTCAAATTTACTTCCTGTCTTTACTTCAAGAACTCTAGCTAACTAGCATACCAAGCCTTCTGGCTTCCCATTCCTGCCCACAACAACAGTCCTGTGAGGTAGATTGGACCAAGAAAGAATGTCTGGTCCAACCCAGCATGGTTCTGTGGTGAGGCTGGGCTTAAACCACCATCTCCTCCTCACTCTTCGCCCAACACCTTTGCTCTTCCACAGAGTGGCTTTTTCCCCTTTCCTCCTAGAAGATTATCCTCTCCTCTCCTGCCAAGCTATAGAGTCGAACCGCTGGGCTGGCTGCCATTGATCATTTGCCAGGCCTTCATTGAAAGAACATTGGTGGCGAATTGCAGAGAGAGGCAGCTGCATCTCCTATTGCTTTCCGCGCAGGCCAGTCGAAGCCACGCTGAATGGGGACCTCTTGTAAGCCGCGACACCGTGAAAGACGTATAGAAAGAAAGAAAGGAAAAGAGGTCAGGCCGGGACACGAGGATGAAGAGCCAGAAGCAGAGCAGGAGACTTGGCAAGGGTTCAACGGGGTGCCCAAACAGGGTCACCAAGGGCTGATTGTTCACAAACACTGTTTCCCTCTGATTAAAAGTAAGTGTTTACCCACTTTGGGGAGCAGAGGGGAAAGAAGTGGAGCGTGCCATCTGTAGGGTTGGAGTCGCCCAATCAGAGGTGGTATTCAGCTGGTTCTGATCAGTTCTGAAGAACCGGTAGCGGAAAGTTTGAGTAGTTCGGAGAACTGGCAAATGCCACCTCTGACTGGCCCAGCCAACCCCATCCATTCTCTGCCTCCCATTGAGTCCCAGCTGATCGGCTGGGTTTTCTTTTGTTGCCCTGCGCAGGAGAACGGAGCTGGAAAGCAGGTTAGTGGGGTGGGGAGGGAATGGGGATTTTGCAGTAACCTTCCCCTGCCACGCCCACCAAGCCACGCCCACCAAGCCACATCACACCCACCAAGCCACACAGGCCCACAGAACCAGTAGTAAAAGAATCTGAATCCCACCACTGCACCCAACCTGTGGGATGACAATATGATTGGCTAGATTAGGGGTCTAAAGTTGTCAAACATGGCAACTTTAAGACCTGTGGACTTCAACTTTCTGTCAGGGTTCCACATAATACGCCCATAGCAAAGAGAACTCCGAGGCAAGTAGGTTTCTCAAAGAACAAGGTTTATTGGACATATCATATTGGCACAGGCTGGTGAAAACCGACTCTGAATATTCCCGCGGTTTTCAGCTAATTAAAAGCAAAACATTCTCACCCTTTCCCAAACAATCAGTCCCATAGTCCAATCAAGGTCCCATCTGGATGCCTAGCAACGTCGCTCTTCATCTCTCTGGCTGAATGACCTTGGTTCCCAGGTGAAAGTATTTTGTTTTGGCTACAAAACTTCCAGCTATTCTCCCCACCCTATCGCTCGGCTCCAGTGTGTCAGCACTGAAGTCTGAAAATGGCCATGGTCAGGTCAGTTTCAGTGTTAACGCACTCAGAATTCCCCAGTCATGCTGAAGTCCAAAAGTTTGGACTGTTGCCAAGTTTGCAGACCCCTGGGCTAGATGTGGACTTTGGGGCTTGTCCACCCAAAAGCTTTAACCAGCTCAGTGATTTATTCACACAACAGGCTAAATTAGGACAGAGGAATCCTCCTGCCCCAATGGGATTGGCTTGTCTCACGCGTTCTGGCAGAGAGAGCCTATTGTAGACCCCACCAAACAAGGAATTTCAGCTGGCAGATTCAAGAAGCATATCTTTTGCTTCTCATCCAAGAAGCTTCTTCAGTGAAATGTGAACTAAAGAAATTTCTTGGATGTGAAGCGAAACATTTTCAAGGGGAAAAAAAAACCAAGAAAGTCCAGTTGCCTTTTGGAAAAGCACCTTTGGGACAATTGTGACCTGGAGGATTGAGAATTTCTACAGTCGTCTTGTCTGAATCCAGCTCCTGCATTGTATGAACACATGTGGTTGGATGCACAATTTGATAAGTCATGGCTGAATAAGCCATGACTTAGTCTGTTACACTAACTCGGTAATTCAGATTGCCTCATCTAAGCAATCACCCATTGCACTAAACTATAAGTTAATGGTTCACATAGCATTCTAAAGCCTCAAACTACATTATGGGTTAGTTTGCTGAATGAACCAGCCACAACAGTGAGAACAATCAACCCATGGAATAGCAGTTGCCTTTGGAAGTTGTGGGAGCTTCATCCCTGGAGGCTTTCAAGAAGAAACAGCACTGCCATCTGTCAGAAAAGGTGTAGGGTCTCCTGCATGGGCAAGGGGGTTGGACTAGATGACCTACAACTTACAACTCTGTTAATCTGTAAAAAAAACAAAAAAAAACACCTGTCAGATTCAGGCTGACATTTCCAGCACTTCGTAGAAAGCCCAGAGGGACGTGACCATGGGACATTCTGAATCCAAAGCAAGGGCTGGAAATGTGAAGAGGCTCCTACTGATGAAAATGTGACCAGAAAAATATTAGAATGTGCAGAAATGAATAGATTAACACTTGCAATTAAAGAAAAGGAGCAAACTGATTATTGTAAGGTATAGGAACTATTTTATCGATGGCTAGAGAAAAAAAATATGAAATCTAGAAATAGTGAATACATTAGTGAAATACAGAAAATATGTGACTAGAATTAAACATGTTTGTGATGATCCGGGGCGTGGCACAAAAGCAACAAAGTCACAAAAGTAGGTAAAGTTCCTTTAATTCCTCCAGTTTGGCCCCCAATGTCCAGTTATCATCGGCTGGAGAAAAAACTGCCCCAAGAACAGTCTTTAAAGGGAAGAAATTCAGTCCGAACCCAAAGTACATATAAATTATAAATAAAAACCAACACAAACCATGCTGCAGCAATTAACGAGACAGGGCAGGATAAGGAAATGCAGACTTAAAAGATAACGAAACACACACAGTTGGGAGGACCCCGGAACCCATGTAAGACTTCACAAACAAAGATAATTCACGCTTTGCTTCCAGCAAGGTGCTGTTCACAGTTTCCCTTTTAAAACACTGTTTTCCCAGCTGCAGCTAATGAAGGGAATCAGGGCCCTTTCCTCCCTCGTAAGCCACGGAACTCACATTGCTCCCTTCTCCGTTCCTCCCTGCGTGCCCTAAGTGGGCCTGGGTGTTCCTCTGAATGCTCAGCCAGATTGTGCCCTTCCCCAGTTTCTTCCACAGCCACCGGAACCACACTTCCACTCCCTGTCAGCTGCTCAATCTCCCCCTCGGAATCAGATTCCAACAGAGGCATGACAATGTTAAGAAGAGGAGTGTTACAGTAATAGAGATATTATTTATATTAATAAGATAAGAATAGAGAATTAATACCAAAGTAATGAACATGGATGTCAATTTTAATTTTTATTGCACAAGATATTTGTACCCAGATGACACACCGTTAAATGGAAGATGAATTGTATGTACTTCAAATAAAATAAAATAAAATTTACAACAACAAAAAGAAGAAGTCAACCATGGAGCATCTTCTTCTTAAGCACTTCTACAACTTGTGAACCCTCCAATCCCTCCCACCGCAAACCCCAAACCATCCCTCGTGAATGGACGGGGGTGAGGCCTCTCTCCATGGCTCCTCTTGGGCCAGGAGAAGTAGGAGCAGGGCTCGGCATACGAAGCTCCCTGTTTCTCCCTCTCAGCAGCTGCTCTGCTAATGCCCCCTTTGCCAAAGCATTTCTCCCAGCTGCTGGGTTAGGATGGGAGGGCTGCGCATCTCCCGAGGGATGGAAAGATGCCAGAGGAACAGCAGACAATGGCCAGCAGTGTCAAGAATGAGCTTCCTCAGCCAAGCACTTGCTCTGGCTTTTTATCAAGCTTATAAATAGATGAGCTGGCCGTGGCTTTTATTGACTGCAAAGAAGAAACCTCGGGCTCTTTCAATGGAGCAGTTCAGGGGCCCACGTGGCTTCCTTTAGCCTTGTCCTTCCTTGTCCCGAATTGTTCGGGGACCAAGCCCCCCCCTCCTCTTCCAGGCAAGGCAGGGTCTAGCCCTCCCAACACATCGATTCCCCTTTCCTTCTAGAACCTCAGGGTTTCCTCCCTCCTTGAGAACTGGGGCCTTCATTCCTAGCCTGGGAAGATGGTGAGATTGGTCAACGTTGAGCTATGTCATGGTTGCTGTCGGACTCTTCTTGAAATTTGCTTGGAAGTACTCTTCAGCCGTTGAATGCATGGTTTGTTTATCTAATGGCTTGCGGAATGCCCCCCAAATTGATTGAGGAAACCATGGTTTGTGTACCATAAAGGCTGGGTTCACACACAACATGCAAAGTCGAACCTTATGATGTGAGGTAATGGGTCAATTCAGCACTTTCCTTCCTTCCTCCCTTCTCATTGCTCCTTCCTTTCTTCCTCCCTCCCTTCTCATCACTCCTTTCTTCCTTCCTTTCCTCCTTCCTTCCTTCCTTCGTTCTCTCATCACTCTTTCCTTCCTCCCTCCCTCCCTCTCTCCTTTCCTTCTCTCAATGCTCCTTCCTTCCTACCTACCTTCTTTTCATCCTTCCTTCCTTCCTCCCTCCCTCCTTCCTCCCTCCCTTCTCTCATCACTCCTTCCTCCCTCCCTCCCTCTCTCCCTCCCTTCTCTCATCACTCCTTCCTTCCTCCCTCCCTCTCTCCCTTCCTTCTCTCAATGCTCCTACCTTCCTACCTTCTTTTCTTCCTTCCTTCCTACCTACCTACCTCCCTTCTCTTGTCACTCCTTCCTCCCTCCTTGCCTCCCTTAATTTTCTCATCACTCCTTCCTCCCTTCCTCTCTCCCTTCCTTCTCTCAATGCTCCTTCCTTCCTACCTACCCTTTTATTCCTTCCTTCCTTCCTTCCTCTCTCCCTCCTCCCCTCCCTTCCTTCTCTTGTCACTCCTTCCTCCCTCCCTCCCTTCTCTCATCGCTCCTTCCTTCCTTCTCCCACTTCTCCCTCCCTCCCTTCCATCCTTCCTTCTCTCCTCTCCTCTCCTCTCAACTCTCTTGCCCTTGCCCTCCCTCATTCCCTGACTAGATGACCACAACCCAAAAACCAGGGTCTTCTGGACTTCTTAATACTCTCCCCAAAGATAGTAGGACTCATAGCATTGATGCTGTTATCCTTCCTTATTAACCTGCCCTGCCTGGATAAGCAGAGAAGAATCAGGATTTAGGGAATGCCATCTTCAAATACCCACATTTCTTGAAACTTGGCCCAGTCAAGTGGTCAGAGGTGCTGTCACAGGAATCAGTTTGTGCAGTGACTTTCATTTCCCTTCTTCCCATAAGAGAGGGCTGCACTGCCTCTTTCCCTCTCTACTCCTCACCATCAACGAAAGATTGAACAAAATGGGATCTATTAAGAGCTGCTTAGGGAAGGAGCGGGCGGACTGAAAACCCCTTGCAAGGTCTGATGCTCCTGTCCTGAATCTCTATTTGCAGGAGAAATACAGCTTACTACCAGCCAATCGATTGCCGTTAATAACGTTGGGATTCTCTCAGCAAGTTGAATGGATAGAGAAGTATAGACGACGGAAAGTGGATTTGTCCAACATCACTTATATTTTTGCAATCCCTTATAGAAATTACAAGTCATGCAATAATGTTCCCCATCAGAAGAAAGGTAGGGAGATACGTAGGAAGGTGAAGATGAATAAGTGAAGAAGGCGGTGGCTTTCAGGGGATTAAAAATAAGTAGGCTTGTTGCTTGAATAATAGTGGGTTGTGGGGAGATCTAGGGAGAGAGCGTTTGTTTGTTTCAATTGTTTCATTTGCTAATGCTTCAATTCCAGCCCATGAATGTTTGCTATTCTCAGGCAAAGATTGTGACACGAATCCACCCCCAGGTTCTGCCTTCTAGCAAGTCAATAGCTGCATTCATGCAACCTGGAAAAGAACATCAACATTAATAGAACAACTGTGACAACAACAAAAAAGCAAAGACAGTACCAATAGTAATCGGTGCCTTGGGTGCAATCCCCAAAACAACCAGAACACCCACTCAAGAAAGCACCATCGGCATTGACAAAATCCCCTTCGGTCAATTGCAAAAGGCAGCTTTGCTTGGAACAGCTTACATCATGAGATGGTATTTTTAACACTATCAAACCACAACCTCTGCCAAACTGAAGTTCTAAAGAAGATGTGATAGGTGAAACAAAAATGCCAAACCCAGTCTAAACAGTTGGCTGGAGAAAAATAGATGTGTTTTTTTTTAATCCATCCCATAAGATTAATCTACAACTTAGAAGAGGGAGTCAAGCTATTCTCCAAAGCACCAGAAAGCAGGACAAGAAGCAATGGATGGAAACTAACCAAGGAGAGAAGCAACCTAGAACTAAGGAGAAATTCCTGGCATTGAGAACAATTAACCAGTGGAACAACTTGCCTCCAGAAGTTGTGAATGCTCCAACACTGGAAATTTTAAAGCAGAAATTGGACAGCCATTTGTCTGAAATGGTATAGGATTTCCTGCCTGAGCAGGAAGTTGGACTCGAAGATTTCCAAGGTCCCTTCCAACTCTTATCATTTTATTTATGTGTTAACTGAGAGCCAAGCAAATCCAACTATCAAAGTCTACGGTAGAGAAACACACAAATCATTGCCCGTTGCTTCCCTGTTGTGTCAGCTCTTTGAGTAGACCCAGTTAACAAATAGGCACAGAAAAGGTTGCAGGAAATGCTTTTTACTGGAGTAAGAAGAGAATCTCGAAAACCTGCAGAAGTGTCTGTCGGTCTCATGCCGAACAAAATCAAGGGGAACTTACTTTGAGTTTTTTTCTCACTCTTTCTCTTCCTCAGAGCCAGATCACCTTTTCTGCAAGCCCCAACACCACCTTTATCACTAATGGCCTGCTCCTTTCGTCACTTTTCCCAGGATCAACTTCTCTGTTTTCTTTTATGCCAGTGATTTTCAAACTTGGAAACATTCAAAATTTAAACTTTAAAAATTAAGAGTTCCCTGCCCTTTGATCCTGAGCCCCACAAAAAATCTGGCAGCCCTTTGTTTCCACGGATTCATTAGCTGACCTCAATTCTCTTACAAAGGTTTTTTTTTAAAAAAAAAAAACTGGCAAAGATTTATAAATTTTTACCTTCTTCCCTGAAAGGCAATTGCAGCGTTCTATTTCACCTTTTCCATCTTTCCATTTTTCTCATGTTATATTATTTCTGTCTCTCTGTCTCTCTATCCTCTCTCTCTCCCTCCCTCTCTCTCTCCCTCTCCTCCTTCCTCTCTTCCCTCTCTCCCTCCCTCTCCCTCTCTCTCTCCCTCCCTCTCTCCCCCTCTCTTTCCCTCCCACCTTCCCTCTCCTCTCTCCCTCCCTCTCCATCTCTCTCTTATCTTTTAAGTCTTCCCATCAGGAGTATCCTCAAGGTACGGTCAAGAATCAAAATGGTAGCCAGTATGGTGTGATATTTATTATGTCCTTTGCCATCTTGACTTAACCCCCTCCTAGTATCCATTTTTTCCCCTGATATTTTTGGGTCCTATTTTTGGGAAGCAATGGGCAATTTGGATATTCTATGTTAATATCAGTCCTCAGAGCTTTATCCATCAGGAAGGATGGGTGGGTATCACTTGCTCATTGACTTATTGCCAACTGAAAAAGCCGAATTGTTCTTGCTCTGTTTTTGATTGACAAGGGTGGCTGTTGCTTTTTGGTAAACAATCCTGACTGGACCATCATATCATGGCTCATGGACTTCCTGCTTGGGATGGGGTGGGACAGAGGAACCCTTGCAAACATGCTACTTCCAGTAGTTACTTGTTCCTTGCACTCTGGTCTTGAAATCAGGGCTGCTTACGTCTGTGAAACATCATTATCAATCAGAAACAAACCAATTGTTTACCTTCTCTTGCACATGGTTACCAGGAAAGCTGTTCCCAGGACAATTGATGTTTATATCATGCAATACCGCAAACCCTACTTTACAAACCATCATGTCGAAGCCCAAACCGTGGTGGGCATAATTCAGCCATAAGTGCGCTGTATGCATCAGATGGTCACGTCAAGCAGTTTGCTTGCTTTTATTGAGTTTGAGGGAAGTTAGCTGCCCTGTGCAAAAATTTGATGCATTCCTTCACTCAAATTAATTGAAGGATCCAATTCACCCAATTCTAACCATCGGAGCTCAGTACCTCCTAGCTGACACTGGCAAGGGATCGTAGGATGCTGCCACCACAGCTTGGCCAACAGAGATGTCATCTCCAGGATGATGTTCTGGGAAGTCCATGTTCCACCCGTATCTCCTAACATATATCTGCTATCGAGGCATCTGCTGCAGATAAACATCCCATAAGACACATCAGCAGCTGCTGCCTCTTATTAGACCTCCCAGAGGCAAGAAGGTTTCTTGAGCCAGGATCTCCCAGGGTGAAAAATTTGGCCTTGTATCATCTGGGAAATGTCCTCCAGGTAATTCCTTCTTGGCCTCCTCCTTCCCAGATTTCTGGACCGGTGCTCCTTCAAGAGATGCCTTCAACTTTTGGAGGTTGCAGTTGTATAAAGAGAAGGCGGCCAACTCACCCCAGACTGGAGGTGGAGGGATGTGACTCAGGCAGGATGATAAAGAAGATCAGAGGCAAAGGGGGGAAAAAACCATGAGCCAAATGGCTGCAGCAACGTGATAGAGGAGGGCGCAAGGGGGTGTGGGTGAGCAGATATATATATGTATATATATATATATAAAGAGCTGCTGTCCTTCAGACTTACACTGTCTTCCTTCTTTCCTAGAGCCTCATCCCCGTTAGTCATAGCACACCAGCTGGAAATGGTGGGAGGGCATCCCCTTTCTTTGTACTCCTCCAAAAAATGGTGACTCACCCCCCAAAAAAGAGGAAAAAAAGTTTGCAATGAGATCTCATAAGTTAGATAATCTGCACAGGGAGGGAAGGAAGGAAGGAAGAAGGGGGAGAGGGAGAAAGAAGAGAGAAGGGAGAAAGGAAGGAGGAGGAGGAGGAGGAGAAGAGGAGGAGGAGAAGGAGAAGGAGAAGGAGAAGAAGAAGAGGAGGAGGAGGAGGAGGAGGAGGAGGTGGTGGAGGAGGAAAGGTTGGGTAAGGGAGAAAGGGAAAAAAACAACATGGTATTATCTTGGTTATATTGGGGTTATAACTGAAAAAATAATAATAAGCTGACCGTTTGCATGCCAGGGCAGGTGCAGGGCAGGGAAATAAGGCAGGATAATGGTACCAATGCTCTGAATCCGACTCTCTTTGGGCAGGGTATTAAGAAGTCCAGAAAACTCTGGTTTGTGGTCATCTAGTCAGGGAATGAAAAAAGGGGGAGGGGCAGAGAGGGAGGGGAGGAGAGGAGAGAGGTGAAGGGAGAGAGGGGAGGGGAGAGGAAGAGAGGAGAGGAGGAGGAAAGGAGAGGAAGAGGGGAGGAGGAAGTGCTGGCGCCCTTCTCTTATCTAACAGCAAAGTTGGTCATGCTCCGACTGGCTTCAAGTATTCTCTTCTCCCTTCCCCGATTCCTCTCCAGCCTTACATTCTCTTTTTTCAGCAGCCACGTCCCTTTGAAATCCTACTTCACAGCAAACAGACCCATTAAAGCCATGCAACACACAAACGCACAGAGAGAGAGAGGAGGGGGTGGGCATTTTTCTGCTTCTTCTCCGGGCAAAAGAGACCTGCCACACCCTGCACCCTCCCACCCCATTTTCCCTGCAGGAGCCCCCCTTCTTGTGAGACCCTCCCAAAGAGATGGCAAAGGGGCGGGGGACCCCTGCAAGGCTGGCTTGCTTGCCCCGAGAGCAGGGAATCTGCCTGCTTCAGCCTCTCGCCCCCCCACACACACACACACACACACACACGCTCCCGCCTCCCCCAAGTTTCCACCAATGGCAGAAGCAAGGATGACGTCATGTCTCCTCCTTCTCCTCTCCCCCCCGCCCCCTAGGAGCTTTCCGCACTGTTCTGGATCAAACCTGCTTGACACTTGGAGCAGCTGCTCCTGCATCCCTTCTGCGCTGCACCCGTTGCTTCCTTTAGCCTGTCTCCCAAAGGCTAAAAAACGAGACCGCCAGGCCCGCCTGAGCCAAAGGTTTGAAGCACCGGGGAGTCCTCGGTAGTACGACTGCACAGGAGCCCCCAAATGTCCACGGCTAAGCCAGGCAATCGTGGAGTGGAGTCTTGACCCCGTTTTGCGACCTTTTTTTCTCGCCACCACGGCGCAAGCGAATCGCGACAGCGGTTCGTATAACAGGGTTGTTCAGGGAATATGGGCTTCTCAGCCAACTTTGCTTGTTGCAAAAAAAAACACACAAAAAAAAAACAAAGGAGATCGCAGCGACCCCAGGACACTGTAACCATCCTAAGTACAGGTCTGTTGTCCAAATTTGGATTGTATGATTGCGGGGATGCCGCATTGGCTATAAGTGTGAAAAATAGTCAAAAGTCATTTTTCTTAGTGCAGTTGTAACTTCTAAGAATCACTAACCGAATTGTTGTTAGTCAAAGACTATCTGGTCAAAGCTCTGGAAAAGAAGATAACTCCTCTTTCTCTCTCTGTCTCTCTTTCTCTCTGTTTCTCTCTCTTTCTCTGTCTCTCTTTTTCTCTTTTTTTCTGTTTATCTGTTTCTCTCTCTTTTTCTCTTCTTTTCTCTCTCTCTTTTTCTCTTTTTTTCTGTCCATCTGTTTCTCTCTCTCTCTCTCTGTCTCTCTGTCTCTCTTTTTCTCTTTTTTCTGTCCATCTGTTTCTCTCTCTCTTTCTCTCTCTCTTCCTCTCTCTCTCTTTCTCTTTTTTCTGTCCATCTGTTTCTCTCTCTCTTCCTCTCTCTCTTCCTCTCTCTCTCTTTTCTCTCTTTTTCTGTCCATCTGTTTCTCTCTCTCTCTCTCTTTCTCTGTCTCTCTCTCTTTTTTCTCTCCATCTGTTTCTCTTTCTCTCTCTTTCTCTCTCTCTCTTTTCTCTTTTTCTGTCCATCTGTTTCTCTCTCTCTCTCTTTCTCTCTCTCTCTTTTTCTCTTTTTCTGTCCATCTGTTTTTCTCTCTCTCTTTCTCTCTCTTTCTTCTCTCTCTCTTTTTCTCTTTTTTTTGTCCCTCTGTTTCTCTCTTTTTAGTCCAACCCACTGCTCAAGCAGGAGTCCCTATACCATTTCAGACAAATGGTTGTCCAATCTCTCCTTAAAAACCACCAGTGTTTGAGCACCCACAAAGACAGAATGGAACTGCTGAGGAATACTTTGGCAATCCAAGAGCATTACAAACCCATCTTTGGGTCTCAATAGCACACTTTCTCCTCCGTGTCACAACTGAACATCCTCCATGCCTGCATTCCTCTACCCCCTTTGATTCTGTGCACTCAGCTCCTAAAATTCAGCCACAGCCAATCATTTACCAACAGGTCCCACAACCTTAAATCTTGGTCAAGCAACACTTTAACCTGTAAGACGACGTGCTTCGTTTTGGCTCTCTGCATTGCTGGATCCAGGCTTTGCAAGCTATAAACTGTGGTGCATGCATTAGCATGTTGGCTGAAGCTAGCCCCTTGCAGCTTATTCACTAATCACAATTAAAGCCCATAGTGGCTTTGTGTGTGTGTGTGTGTGTGTATGTGTGTGTGCGCGTGCGTGTGTGTGTGTTTGTCTTGTCCTTTCCCGCAGGCGGTGAGAGCAACTAAACATCTTTTGCACGAAAACATACGGTTTCGCTGTATTTCCTAACATTAGTAGGTTGGGATTTTATCACGGTTCATTGCAGATAACTGTAATGAACTGTAACTCTCTGTCTTTCAAAGACACAGGCTAAGAAGCTATCGCCAAGCCATGCTGCAGCACTAATGCACACTGCATCGCCCCTCCTGGGGCTGCATTTGGGGTGAGGGCAGGACATAAATTCAATTCCTGACTGGCTGCCCACTTCCTCTCCCTCCACTCAATGAGGGGAAAGCATGTTGCTCCAGTAAGTAAAAAGAAGGGATTTCAACAGTCGCTGTAAGATGGATTTTGGACAGTGTTGAGATCACAAGGCCCATCAACGCTGGCAGGGCAAACCTCTGGGGCTTAAATGAGGGCCAACCCCACTCCATATGAGCACCGATGAGCACTGCCAAAAATGCCAGCTGCCAAAAAAGCCAACGCAATGCTAGGCTGCGTTAACAGAGGGATAGCATCAAGATCACGAGAAGTAATATTACCACTTTATGATGCCTTGGTAAGACCACACTTGGAATACTACATTCTGTTTTGGTTATCACAATTTTAAAAAAAAGTTGTTGAGACTCTAGAAAGAGCGCAGAGAAAAACAAATGAGAAGATTAGAGGGCTGGAGGCTAAAATATATGAAGAACAGTTGCAGAAACTGGGCATGGCTAGTTTAGTGAAAGAAAGAACTAGGGTCGACATGATAGCAGGTGTTCCGATATTTGAGGGGCTGCTACAAAGAAGAGGAGGTCAAGCTGTTCTCCAAAGCATCGGACGGCAAAATAAGAAGCAATGGATGGAAACTGAACAAAGAGAGAAGCAAACTAGAATTAAGGAATAACTTCCGGACAGCAGGAATAATCAACCAGTAGAACAACTTGCTTTCAGACTGGAGCTTTTTAAGAAGAGGTTGGACAGTCTGAAATAGTATAGGATTTCCTGCTTGAGGAGGGGGTTGGATTAGAAGACCTCCAAGGTCCCTTCCAACTCTGTTATTCTATTTTACTGATGATGTCGCATTGTTCTGCAGTCATGCAATCAGAAATGTTTGTCTACCCAGCATTATCATGGTCTCATGACCTCTGGATGGTCATAGTTTCCCAGAACATTGGTTGAAAACCTACCGAGGCTGCTCTGATGCATGTTGCTACTTCCCTTTTCCTTGTGACCAACGGTATGCAAGGACTATAAATCCTTCCATTCCCCACCACCCTGCCAGAACTGAAGAAGCTTATTGAATGAGAAGCAAAATGTCTTCAGAGAAAAATCATAAAGTCCAGTTGCCTCAGGCAACATTTCGATGAAGTCTCATTCATCATCTTCAGGCTTGTGTCTTCTGCTCTGTGAGAAGCACAGAGCAGAAGACACAAGTCTGAAGATGATGAATGAGACTTTATCGAAACGTTGCCTAGATACTTCCAATCTTACGCGGGAGAAAACCCGAATAACCAAAGATCCACATACAAATACCCGCAAGAACCTCAGAAATATCTATATATATATATATAATCTTTTTAGCAAGGCAACCATTTTGACAATGGATTGAAGTACTTGACTTAATGGGAAGTGGGATTCTACCAGTTCGGACCGGTTCACGTGGACCGGATGTTAAATTTGCATCTTGTTCACCAAACTGGTATTTGAACGGACAGACTGGCCCCGCCTGCCCCTCTCCTCCCCTCCCAGGAGTCTCTACAATGCAGGTGAGTGCAGGGTCCACGTTGAGGCTCTGGGAGTGGGAAAAATGGGCATTCTGGAAGTACCAGAAATCCAGAAACGGGCCTGTTTCTGGCTTCCAGAAGGCCTCCAGAGCCCTGGGGAGGCTGTTTTCGCCCTCCACAGGCCTGAGGGAAAGCTCTGGACCCTTGGGAAGGTGAAGTTCCGGTAGGCCACGCCCACCACGTCCACGCCCACCCAGCAACTGGGCAGGGAACCAGTTGCTGGGATTTTTGAATCCCAGCCCTGGGTAAGATCCACATCACTGCACAGGTTCAAGTAGAAGCTACACAGCCACCTGTCCTGGATGAACCATAGTTTTAATGGCCTCTTCCCATTCTAAGATTCTAAGGTGGCAAATAGCAATAGCATTTAGACTTATATACCATTTCATACTGCTTTCCAGCCCTCCCTAGGTGGTTTTCAGACTTAGCATCTTGCCCTCCAACAATCAATGGGTCCTCATTTTACCCACCTCAGAAGGATGGAAGGCTGAGTCAACCTTGAGCCTGGTGGGATTCGATCTGCCAAATTGCAGGCAACTAGCAGGTAGCAGAATCAGCCTGCAATACTGCACTCTAACCATTGCGCCACGGCAGCTCATGATAGAGGCTGGTTTCTGTGGTCTTTATATTGCCAAAATGAAGGAGATCCATAGGATGTTTTGTGCGTTATGAGCCAAAACTACCTGGAGAACGTCCTGTATTGTTGACTACAAGCCTGGATCTAGGGCAGGGATGCCAGTATTTTGGTCAACTGTTCTCATCACTTCTTTTGATATCTCAAAACTGAGCTGGCAATTTTTGTCCTTGTTTCACTTCTGGGCATTTTCATTGTGCAGGAAAGGAAAAAAATATAGGTATTGTCAAATCACCAGAGAAGAATACCCTCGGCCAGTGGTGGGATTAATTTTTTTTTTTTACTACCAGTTCTGTGGGCGTGACTTGGTGGGTGTGGCTTGGTAGACTTGGCAGGGGAATTCCCATTCCCAGCCAAGCCCACTAACCTGCTTTCCAGCTGCATTCTCCTGTGCAGGGCAACCCAAGAAAACCCAACCGATTAGCTGGGACTCAGGAGGCAGAGACTAGATGGGGCGGGGTCAGTCAGAGGCGGTATTTGCTGGTTCTCCAAACTATTCAAAATTTCCGCTACCGGTGGTTCTCCAGAACTGGTCAGAACCTGCTGAATATCACCTCTGCCCTTGGCAGCCTTCATAACCATGAACTTCTGATCCAATTAACTTTCTGAGTTAGGTTTATTTGGGAAGGGGGATTGAAACTTCAAAATCTAACTGGACCGGTTCCCATGGATGTCTGTCCGGCCATTTTGATGGATGTAATCACACACACATACACACATTTAATGATGCAACTAATAAACATGGTCTCCCCCTGCTGGTTGAATTCCATCACAACTTCTTCCTCCAAGCCAGGATATTGGAAAGTTAATATGAAAGTTTTTCATTCGTTGACTGAGCTAGAAAACGGGTGAAAATATGATCAGAGAGATGCAGGGGCTTTTTAAAAATTAACAGAATAACAGAGGTGGAAGGCCTCCGTTGCAAAGGGGCTTACACCGAATAAACCTGTAATGTCAATTTCTACTCCAGAGCACGGATGTCGACACTCTGGGTTGATTCAATGGCTTCCAGTTGGATGCGTGTTGCTCCAGAGAACCTGGATAGTTTGCTCAGGAAAATGTGATTCAGGGGGCTAACTTGCCTTTGCACCAGATCTTCAGTATTTGTACAGCTCTTACATATTTTGATTTTTGCCCCAAACAGATCCAAGATAGATAAGTTAGATAGTATGATCTGATGACTCTTTCTATTATTTGTATCTGTCTATCTATCTATCTATCTATCTATCTATCTATCTATCTATCTATCTATCTAACATCTATCTATCTATCCATCCATCAATCCATCTATCATCTATCATCTATATGTCTGTCTATCTATCCATCCATCCATCTATTTGCCTCTCTCTCTATCTATCTATCTATCTATCTATCTATCTATCTATCTATCTATCCATCTATCTGTCTATCTATCTATTATCTATCATCTATCTATCTCTATCCATCCATCCATCAATACATGTATCTATCATCTATCACCAATCCATCTATTCATCTATCATCTATATGTCTATCTATCTATCTATCCAGCCATCCATCCATTTGCCTATCTCTGTCTGTCTATCTATCTATCTATCTATCATCTATCTCCACCTATCTACCTATCCAACTTCTATTCTGATCTCAAACAAGTGATCCTGTGTGGCAAAGAGTCATAAAATGATTAAAAATAGTTACAATATGATATAAAATATTATATATATTTTGCAGAATCCTTCCCCTGCCACGCCCACCAAGCCACGCCCATAGAACCAGTAATAAAAAAAAATTGAATCCCACCCCTGGTACAACCAGAACTTTGTCTTGTACTCAGAAACACCCAAGAAAGCAACACAGCTCCCATAGTGGTGGTGTTTCGCGGGTTGAAATTCGACACTATCCTGAAGCTGCATTTGGTACCACGTGAAACTTCCAAATGCTTTTCAAAGGGTATCTCCATGTAGATCTTCTTGCAGTAGGTCACAAGAGGTCATGAGTGACTGTAATAGAGCCTCCTGCTCCATTGATGGGAGCCACTGAGGCACAATTGATTCCTCAGGCAGCTCAACTGCACCCAGAAGAAGCCTGGGAGATATTTCCACTTCCGACTGTATAACTCGTACAGATCTCTGCCCAAGAACGGGGGTTGTTCAGAGGATCTGGTTCCAAAACCTTTCGGGTGCAGGACAACTGATATACCCAACGTGATTAATAATACAAGCAGGGATGGCTGTGCTAGCCAGGATATGGTTACGAGAGGAGCAATTCTCTGGCCCAGCTGGATTGCAGAGCAAATTCTAGCAGAAGGAGGCCACTAATGAAGGACCATGTTTCACTGCTGGAAGAAGTAGCATCCTTGTGCAAGAAATACTCTTTGGCAAAAAAAAACAAAAAACTGAAAAGTTACTCTAGGGAAGTGGTGGTGAACCTTTGTGTTGTGTTGTGCTGAAATGGGCCCATTTTTCAGCCTCCAAAGGCTGCAGAGGCTTCCCTTGAGCCTCTGGGAGGCCGATAAAGGCCTCAAACGGGCTGAAAACCAGCTGGGAGGTGCGCGCATGTGTAGTGCAGGTAAGTTTGGTTGGGGCTCCCATGCCCGCACCAATGGCTCTGCATGCCACCTGTAGCACGCATGCCATAGGTCCGCCATCATGGCTCTAGGGCTAGTTGTCTATTGAAGAGAAGAAGGCAAGAAACACAACAAACCCTCTCAAGTTAACTCAGAGATTCCTCTCCCTCAACAACTTTAACCTCAAACTATCTACCGTGGACCTCACCCCATTTCTCAGAGGTCCTTAAAGGGGGCGTGCATAAGCGCACCAGCGTGCCTACCGACCCTGTCTTACTGTCCCCATTTATCTGTATTTACTTCCTTCGTTCCTGTTTCTGTTCATACTTATACTTGTTATCTTGTACATGTTTGGCAAACAAATAAATAACATCTATTCATCTCCATCCCCTGCCTTTGATCTCCAGAACTAAGGTGGTAATCAGCAGGTTCTGACCAGTTCTGGAGTAGTGGACATTTTGAGTAGTTCGGAGAACTGGCAAATCCCACCTGTGACTGGCCCCGCCCCCATCTATTCTCCGCCTCCTGAGTCCCAGCTGATTGGCTGGGTCTTCTTTGGTTGCCCTGCACAGGAGAACGGAGCTGGAAAGCAGGTTAGTGGGGTGGGGAGGGAATGGAGATTTTGCAGTATCCTCTCCCTGCCACACCCACCAAGCCACGTCCACAGAACCGGTGGTAAAAAAATTGGAATCCCACCGCTGGCTTCGCCTAACCCTAACCAACAAATGGCTATTATTGTTCAGCTCACCCAATCAACCTTTTCCCTGGTCCTTTGCCACTCCTGCGATGCGTAGCCTAGACTTATGCAATTTGTCCCGAGAGAAGATAACACAAAGCTACAGAGGGTAGAGTTTGACGGGCCAGGGCTGGATGAAGAGGTCAAAATTGCAGGTTTGTTCCCAAAACTCTCCTCAAACTGCATCAAAGTTACATGCGGCCCACCCTACATTATTACTTGTCCTGATTTTATTTCATTTGGAATTAAATGTGATTCATTAAATGTGTTTCATTTATAATGAAATTAAATTTGCAATTAAATGTGAATTAAAATAGTTTGAAGGGTTTTTTTTTTGTCACCTTCTCCCCCCCCCCCCGCGTGATGCCCAGGTGCCAGGTGTGAACCTTGGCCTAAAAAAAATATATGCAGCCATAAGATAGAAAAATAGTCTCCCCTTCTAAATTTTCTTAAATGCTAAGGAATAATAGAATCTTATGTCCAGTCTCAGAGCATCCGTTCGGCCTAGCTTGCAACACCAGCATAATTTATGCAAGGTACTGAAAACATATGGATTCCAATTTCCAGAATTCTTAGTAATACATACCTGGGGTGAATGGATCAGAAAAGCTATGGCAGGAGGTACCATCCATTGGTGGAAGGAAGAGATGGTAGCACAGACCTGGGAATTTTATGACCTATGGGCCACATCTGTTGTGGCCCACCAGTGGCCAGCGGAGCTGGTGGCCGACTCAGTCCTGGAGTCTGGGAAAGGCTCTGACAAGTGCTCTGTGTCATAGGCAGAGATGGGGCCAGGGCCGTCCGACAGTTATCAGCTGCCTTCGGAGTCGGAGATCAGTGGGGCAGAAGAACAGCTGGAGCCTGTTCCCAGTGTGCAGATGCGCAGAGCTGCCAGGAGAAGGGGACAGCTAAGGAACAAGGGCCGACTCGGGAGTAAAAGCACAGGTGGACGATGAATGGCCCCTCCCCTAGAGAATAAAAGAGGAGCGAAAGGGGAGTGGGGTTTGCAGGAGACAATTAGTTCCATTCATTAGGGTGAAGATCTGTTCTTAGGGTGAAGATTGCTGCTATGGCATGGCGTTTGGAAGACATCGGCCTGGCAACTCTGCAAGCCTGATTTAAAGGTCTGTAGTTGTGAAATCTCATGAAATACTGTTTGTCAGGACTTTGCTGGAGGGGAATTCATTTTAACTTAAATAAAAGAGGTTTTATCGGGACGAGGAGTCGGTTTTGTGATCTTGGGAAGCCTGGGTCAGAACAGGATCCATCCGTTGGCTGTCCCTGCCCAGCCTTCCATAATAGCCTTAGTTTCTCATGCGACCCCTTGGGAAAATGGATTACCCATCCCTGTTCTAGAACGTGGCCAGAGAGGAAGTCCATCTCAGCAACAGGAGGGTAAGAGAAAAATTTTTTTTTCAGTGGATGGAGAACCATCCCAGGCAGCTGCTCTTACGGGTTTGACAATGACACAATGATAAACCCAACTGGAATCGGAGTTGACAAGGGAAAGAAAAGGATGCCATAATTAAGCTGAATGAAGCTGTCACTGAAAACGTCCCTCAGGGGCTGATGGAGGGTGATGGACACAACCCCTCATGCTGATCCAGGTGGTAATTTGGTCCTGAGTCTGAAGAGGGGAAGGAGGGAGGCCCACCTGCTGATACAGGTGCAGCTCTTCCTTTCACCTCTCTCCCACCTGTCTCAGCATCGTTATGGAAAGACACAATAGCGGGAGCTCTTTGGATCTCGGTGGAAGATTGGGGGGAAAAAAAGTTTGGGGATTGAATAGGGAGATTTCCACTTTGGTGGAGCTCCTGTTGAGCCAGCGAGATGGAGGTCATACCTGTCACCTGGGTAAAAATGTGCCAGGGGATCTTGAATATGTCTGGAATATGTCAATGTCTGGAATACTCTACCCGACTCTGTAGTTTCTTCCCCAAACCCCAAAAAACTTTAACCTTAGACTGTCTACTATTGACCTCACCCCTTTCCTAAGAGGTCTGTAGGGGCGTGCATAAGCGCACCAACGTGCCTACCATCCCTGTCCTATTGTTTCTCTTATTCTTCTTTTATTTTTCTTATATGTACCCATTTCATGTATTCACAACTATGTATACACTTATACTTATTATCTTGTAAACAATTGGCAAATCAAATAAATAAAAAAATAAAATATGCAGCCTGCATAGGGAATACAACTATCCTGGATTGGAAGAGTCTTCCTTCCTTCCTTCCTTCCTTCCTTCCTTCCTTCCTTCCTTCCTTCATCTCTCCCTTCTTTCTTTTTTCTCTTTTCCTTTTCTTTCTTTCTTTCGCTTCTTTCTTATTTCTTTCTTTCTCTTTTTCTCTCTGTTTCTTTCTTCTCTTTCTCGTCTTCCTTCCTTCCTTCCTTCCTTCCTTCCTTTCTTTCCTTTCTTTCTCTCTCTCCCTTCTTTTTTCTTTCTCTTTTCCATTTTCTCTCTCTCTCCCTCCTCTTTTATTTTTTTCTCTCCTTTCTTTCTCTTTCCTTTTCTTTCTCCCTCTCTCTTCGTTCTCTCTCTCTTATTTTTTATTTATTTATTTATATATTTTGTTCTTTCTTTCTTATTTAATTTTCACCCCAAGTTTATTATTTCTATAAATAACTCAAAGAAGCTAGCATACTTAATATTCCTTCCTCTTCGGGGGTGGGATGCTACCAGTTCTGCCTGGTTCTATAGAACCGGTAGCTTTGAAGAGCAGCAGACACCGAACCAGTTCTGTGTTTGCTGCTGTTTCGCTCAGCTGCCTACCTGGGCTCTTACCTGTCCTTTATTTCCTGCTTTTTCAACCTCAGCTGCTTGGTGCGGCCTAGCTGAGGTTGAAAAAGCAGGAAAGAAGAGGCTTTTCAAATGCTGCGCACCTGCACACAGCACTTTTCAGCTGTCCGGGTGGCACAACTGATGCTTTTTTTTTTTTATACGTGCGCAAAACGTAGTCACTGAACTGATAGTAACACAGGTTGAATCCCACCCCTATTTTCTTCACAACAACAACCCTGTGAGGTGGGATGGACTGAGACAGACAGACTGGCCCAAAGTCACCCAATCGGCTTTCATGTCTAAGGCAGGACTAGAACTCACCGTCTCCTGGTGATCGGCCCAAAGCCACCCAGCCAGGTTTCATGCTAACGCTTGAAAAAATCCAGATGCTATCAAAGAAAATCAGTGGCTAACAGGCACTTTAGAGATTTGGGAAACAGTCTCTCCGTGACTGATAGCCGCTGTACATACATTTGCAGATTCACTCGTAGTCTTTCATAAAGTGGCTAGAATTTTCAGGAGGGAGGGAGCGAAAGGGCCGTACAAGTTTCTGAGGTACAATTATGAGGAGACAGCGGTCAGTCTTTTCAAGCTGCAAGTCCTATTCAGAAAGGCAACAAAAGGCACAGAAAGGTCATCTGGGGACTTGGCACATTTGAGAAGCCATTTAGTGTATCTGGACAGAGCACACAGAAAGATGCTTAATCCAGGAACACACACGGAGGTCTTACTGCTGGAAATTAGAAGTTGGAAGAATACTACATACAAGTAAAGAGTATTATTATTATTATTACTATTATTGTGCATATGTAAAACTAGCTCGATACCCACGCTTTACTACAAAACTATGTGGTAGGGCTTAGTTTTTTGGGAGGAAAATAAGGGGGAAAAAATCTGCCTCTGCCTACCAGCATCCATCGGTATTCATCTGGCTAGCGTCCTGTCAGTATGTGAGAAAGTTTAGGGCTGTTTGGAAACTGAAACAGTATTTGCTGTGTGAGCAAGAAGGAGACAGCAAGGAGCCTGGGTATGGCTTAGCTCAACTGTTCTGTACTAAAGCTAGTTGCTGCTGTGAAACTGAAACTCCTCTGCTTGTGTTTTGCATTTGGAACAGATTTCTTTTCAGTTGGGGAGGGGGAGCAGAACTCCTTAGCATCAGAGCGAGTTAACAATAATAATAATAATATACGAAATACTAATTCTCTGATGGTCATTTGGAAAAATCCTTTCTTAGTGGAGCACCCAGAAGTCAAGAGGAGCATACGTGCCAAATTTCAAGTTTGTAGGCTTTACAGTTCTGGAGATTTTGTGATGACGTATGAGTGGTATTTTGCACATATATATATATATATATATAATGACCATTCAGCCGTTAAGTGAATCTGGCCTCCACACATGCTGATGTTGCTTGGTAGAAACCAGATGGAAAGGTTGCAAATGAGTGATCACAAGACCCAGGAACAGAAACACAATACTGTTGTCTAGCCACTGGATTTTCATCACATAACAACAACCAACCAAGATAATGAACGGACTGGAGGCTAAAACAAACCATGAACGCTTACAGGAACTGGCCTGGCTAGTCTAGGGAAGAGAAGGACCAGGGGAGACAGGAGAGCAGTCTTCCAATATTTGAGGGGCTGCCACAGAGAGGAGGAAGGGGTCAAGCTATTTTCCAAGGCATCCGAAGGCCAGACGAGGAAGAATGGATGGAAACTGAACAAGGAAAGATTCAGCCTGGAAATAAGGAGAAATTTTCTGACAGGGAGAACAATAAACCCATGGAACAAAAGTTGCCTTCGGAACTTGTGGGAGCTTCATCCCTGGAAGGTTTCAAGAAGAGACTGGACTGCCCTCTGTCAGAAATGGTGTAGGGTCTCTTGCTTGGATGGGGGTATTGGACTAGATGACCTACAAGGTCCCTTCCAACTCTGTTAATCTGTATCTCTATCAATGGTTGTAAGATAAGTAAAATAGAATTCCTGATGCCACCAAGCTTGAAATTTTGGGCCTGGACAATTTAGAACTATGCCGCCCATGGTCTGACCTAAGCTTAGTACACAAAATTGTCCTCTACAATGTCCTACCTGTCAACAACTACTTCAGCTTCAACTGCAACAATACAAGGGCACACAACAGATACACACTCAACGTAAACCGCTCCAAACTCGATTGCAGAAAGTACGACTTCAGCAACAGAGTGGTCAACGCCTGGAACTCACTCCCTGATTCTGTTGTTACATCCTCTCAAACCCCCAAAACTTTAACCTTAAACTGTCTACCATGGACCTCACTCCATTCCTAAGAGGTCTGTAAGGGGGCATGCATAAGCGCACCAGTGTGCCTACCGTCCCTGTCCTACTGTCCCCATTTATTCGTACTCATTTATTAGGTATGTACTTATACTTGTTTATACATATGTTTATATGTTATGTTCATACTTATACTAGTTTTTCTCATACATGCTTGACAAACTAAACTAAACTAAACTAAATAAAATAAATATATAAAAGTGTGAGGTCTACCCATATGGGCAGGAAGGTATGGGATGGAGCTAAGCAACTTCAGCTGATCTTGGAATAAAAAGAAGAGGGATCAGACAGAGAGAGAGAAATCATATCTAAACGCATTCAGATTCACCCTTAAAAATGCTTTTAATACAGCTAGTCCTCAGCGTACAACCGGAGTTGAGCCCAACATTTATGTTGTTAAGCGAGGCATCTGTTAATTGAGTTTTGCCCATTTTACGACCGTTCTTGCAATAGTTGTTAAGTGAATCACTGCAGTTGGTAAGTTAGTAACCCGGTTGTTAAGTGAATCTGGCTTCCCCCATTGACTTGGCTTGTCCAAAGGTCGCAAAAGAGGATCATGTGACCCCGTCGTAAATACGAACCGGTGGCCAAGAATCTGAATTTTGATCACACGATCGCAGGCATGCTAGCAAGGGCATCAGTGTGAAAAACGGTCATGAGTCCCTTTTTTCAGTGCTGTTGTAACTTTGAGCCATCACTCAGTGAACTGTTGTAAGTCAAGGACTGCCTGCCCATGGCTGGTAAGCCGCTAGGTCATCCCTCCACTGACATGAAGGAAAGAAGGAGCATCATCAGGGCTTCGGAGCAGAACATGAATGACAAGGGAAAGAGGTGGCCACATGGGGGAGCATTAAGGCTGACAGATAGACTGACATGCACTAAGAAGGCTGAGATGCTGCATGAAGATTCGCATCTACTCACACACAATTGTGAAGCTGGAGGGAACGCAAGGGTCGTCTAGTCCAACCCTCCCATCTTCAGGGAATAAATTAAACTAGCCTCCAAAGTGTCTGACCGGCATCGTCTTCAAATTTCACTTAACAATTGTCTCACTTAGCAATAGAAATTTGGGACTCAATTACAGTCGTAAGTCGAGGTGATGTATAAATCCATCAACAAACCAAACCTAAGCTGGATCACCAACTTGGAATAAGCACCTTTCCCATATGCTAGATGGCAACACCTAAAATTCGCATCCAGCTGGATTACTGGAAGTGTAGTCCAACATATTGGCTCCCTAGAAAGTTTCACTTTTCAGTTGTTTTTAAACGAAATCCACGGTCCCTTTCCTTCTTTTCTTACTTAGCTGAGGGATGCATAGAGAGAGGCATTTCTCCCTGGGATCTGAACAGATGCACTGTACAAAACAACATTTTCTCTTACGACTCAGGCAGCCTAAGATCTTTGTAATAAAACGAAGATTAAACCAAATAAAAACAAATGAGTTATGCGGCTGTCTTAATCTTGGGCCTCTCTCATCACTCCAGTTTTCTAACTTGAATGTGCCATGAAGTAGTCTGAAAGAACCAGGATTTCATATCTCGGGCTGACCTCAGGTCACACACTGCCTGGAAAAGCCATTTTCTTATCAAGGCACAGCATGTTAAAAAAAAATCATCATCAAGGAATGGCTGGAGAATTTTGCACGTGGGGATCTGCTTTGTGGCAAGATCAAGAAATGAAATTCAACCTGTCTATTTCCTTCGCTTAACAGAGAGGTAACAGCTGATGGTTCACCCATCTCTCTTTTGTTGGTGCCATCTTTCTGGGTTGTTTTTTTTTTATCACATTTGCTGTGAAATATTTTGGAGAATAATGCCAAGAATTCGAGGCCCGAGGGACGGGTGGGTGGGTGGGAGGATGCATTTTCTTATAGACCCATTAATCCGCTGAGATCAAATAACTCATTACGCAAACAGTCTTATCTTATTCTCCTGATGGATTGCAAGATGCAGAATTCCCAATTATTGTGGCCCACTGTGATGAGGTTTCCTAGTATAGACAACTACTAAAGCATCTTCCGACTGGCCCTTTCATCCAGATAACTTCAGCTACTGTCACTCCTTTCACTGGAGAAATGAGAAGTCTGTTTGTTAGAACATAGATAAGCAAAGGCAGGGAGAGTTTAGGTCGTCTCAATAAAAGTCAGCAGCTTAAGCAGCATAAAAAACAAACGTAGAACGTACAGCAAAACGTAGCAAGCTTTTCTAGAGTACAGGTAGTCCTCCACTTACAGCAGTTCCTTTAATGACTGTTCAAAGTTACAACGGCATGGGAAAAAGTGACCATTTTTCACACTTACAACCTTTGTAGCAAGCAGGCCCACGATCATGTGAACCCTTTGAGAGCTATGTGCAATGAAATTTAATTTTAATGTATGCTGATTAATGTACATTCAAAGTAACAATAAAGTTGTTATTCTACTCTACTCTACTCTACTCTACTCTTTATTCCAATATCTATTCTATTCTATATTCTATTCTATTCTATATTCTGTTCTATTGTATACATTTCTATTTCTATTCTATTCTATTCTATTCTATTCTATTCTATTCTATTCTATTCTATTCTATTCTATTCTAATTCCTAATCCTAATCCTAATCCTAACCCTATTCTATTCTATTCTACATTTCAATATCTATTCCATTCCATTCAATTCCATTCTATTTACTATTCTATTCTGTTCTATTTTCTATTCTATTCTGCATTCTGTTCTGTTCTATTCTATTCTATTCTATTCTATTCTATTCTATTCTATTCTATTCTATTCTATTCTATTCTATGTGTTCAAAATTCAGATGCTTGGCAATTTGCCCATACTTACGACCGTCCCTGGGTCCCAAGATCATGTGATTACCTTTTGACAAGCAAAGTCAATGGGGAAACCAGCCGATTTACTTAACAACCGAGTTACTAATGTGAGAAAAGGACAACCAAGCTTTAAAGAGCCGGTGTAGGCCTCTGCCTAATTGAAGGCCTCAAATTAATGATATATTAATGCACAGGCTGAGCTGATTTTGCAAGCCTAGCGAAATCTTTGCTAACTGTAGCTTCTTCAAAAACACAGAATTGCAAGACAATCTATTTCAGAGATTTTGGATCACGAATATCTGAGACACTGAGGAAAAAAAGGGAACTGAAAGATGGTTAATGAGTTTCCATATACGTACAAGTGGGTGTTAACTGACAGTTAGTATGAGGGGACAAGGAAGTACAACCAGTAAGATTACATACTACTGGGTGGACTTCAGAAGAAGGGTATCAAAGAAGGGAGTAAATCTCAAATCATGGCCACTGATAGTAGCTATCCTTTCTGGAGTTAGCTACTGTCTCTGGACCTCACTGCAATGGGTTTTATTGATATAAGTAATGTTATGATGGCTTTTCATGTTCCAAATTGCTCATGAAATAAACCTCTGATCTTAGATATAGATCTTCCAATATAGATATTAGAATAAAGAGTATAGAGTAGAGTAGAGTAGAGTAGAGTAGAGTAAAGTAAGATTTATTGTTTGTGGGTTGTCTATGTTCCTCTTTTATTGGGATATTTTTATAACAGAGTATTTGGGGGAGAAAGAAAGAAAGAGAGAGAGGGAGGGAGGGAGGGAGGGAGGGACAAAGGGAAATTGAACTGAATACTTTATTTGGCCAAGTATGATTAGACACACAACGAATCTGTCTCCAGTACAGAAACTCTCAGTGTACATGCAAAGCAACAGAATAACAATAACAATAATGCCAAATGTATGGATAAAGAAGATAAGAATAAATAAGAACACTACAGCCACACTACATGGGTAATTATATGCAGACATTAAGTAGCTCTGTGAGAATTAGGTGTTTAGCAGAGAAAAAGAGAGAGAGAGAGAAGTCCAAAGAACATACAGTATGTCTTACTATCCTTGTTCTGAAGTTTACCAGGGACTCTTCAAAAATATGTGTCTGACAATATAATCAATAAGTCCAGCCTGAGGGGCTTCACTTTCCTCCCTCTTTTATTCATGTTTCTGTAATGTAGATTTATTTGCGCAGTGACAAAACCCAGGAATGTTGTTAGTGAAAATTCTCAGCTGTTCTGTTAGACCTTACTCATGTAAACATCCAGATCTAATGTGTTTATTTTGCACTACTTTGAGTACAGCTAGTGCGTTCATCAGACTCACACATATCCTGCACGGTTTGCAATCGTAAGCTGTCTTGTGAAGGGACTGGATCTTAGGGCCTTGTATCTTGATTTAACTCCAAAGCTCTTAACCTTTGGCTTCTGTTTATAGCCCCTTCGCTTCCCACCATTGATAAATCATTGAAAGTAAGGAGCTGCTGGTTTACCTTTTAAGTATAACACAACTCCCACAGATAGTCTTTATGTATTTTTAGAACAATGGTGAAGAACTATTTTCAATAGAAGGGCTACACTTGTTTATATAATCCCCTTTGAAAGCCACATGTCAATGAAATGTATTTGTAGCATCAAGTCACCCCATACTCTTTTTTCCAGCAGACACTTTTGAAATGTATGCTATTAATTTATGTATTAGATTTTTTTTGCCCCGCCTTTATTGCTTTATAAGTAACTCAAGGCAGCAAACATATACAATACTCCTTCCTTCTCCCGTTTTTCTCACAACAACAACCCTGTGAGGTGGGTTGGGCCAAGAGAGAGTGATTGAGCGAGGGTCACCCAGCCAGCTTTCATGCCTAAGGTGGGACTAGAACTCACCGTGGTCTGGTGATAGAAGGAGGAGGAGGAGGAAGAGGAGGTGGTGGTGGAGGAAGAAGGAGGAAAGAAGAAGGAGGAGGAGGAGGAAAGAGGAAGTAAGAAGAAGAGGAGGAGGAGGGAGGAGGGAGGAAGGGAGGAAGGAGGGAAGAGGAGGAGGAAGAAAAGGAGGAGAGGAGGTGGTGGAGGAAGAACGAGGAGGAAGGAGGAGGAAAAAGGAGGAAGGAGGAAGAAGAAAAAGAAGAAGAGGAAGGAGAGGAGGAGGAGAAAGAAGAGGAAGAAGATGACTGTGGTATCCTTAGTGCTCTCTGAGCTTGATGGTTTTCTTGCAGATGTTTCACAACCAACTAGGTAACATCAGTGCTAGGAGGTGGTGGGACAGAGAGCAAATCCCACATCCTCCTAGAACAGATGATGCCACCTAGTTGGGGGTTGAGACGTCTGCAAAAAACCCACCCATCTCAGAGAGCACCCTGGTCCCCTCATTTCAACCCCAAGGTACATCATCATCATCTTCTTCTTCTTCTTCTTCTTCTTCTTCTTCTTCTTCTTCTTCTTCTTCTTCTTCTTCTTCTTCTTCCTTCTCCTCCTCCTCTTCTTCTTCTTCTTCTTCTTCTTCTTCTTCTTCTTCTTCTTCTTCTTCTTCTTCTTCTTCTTCTTCTTCCTCTTCCTCTTCCTCTTCCTCTTCCTCTTCCTCTTCTTCCCCTTCCCCTTCCTCCTCCTCCTCCTCTTCACCTTCCTCCTCTTCCTCTTCCTCTTCTTCCCCTTCCTCCTCCTCTTCTTCTTTCCCTTCCTCCTCTTCCTCTTCTCCCCCTCCTCCTCCTCCTCCTCCTCCTCCTCCTCCTCCTCCTCCTCCTCTTCTTCTTCTTCTTCTTCTTCTTCTTCTTCTTCTTCTTCTTCTTCTCTCTTCTTCTTCTTCTTCTTCTTCTCCTTCCTCTTCCCCTTCCTCCTCCTCCTCCTATTGTTATTGTTATTATTGTTATTATTGTTATTATTGTTATTATTATTATTATTATTATTATTATTATTATTATTATTATTATTATTATTATTATTATTATTATTATTATTATTATTATTATTATTATTATTATTATTATTATTATAGGCCATTTTTGTAAGCAGGGAGTGGAACCAGGACGGGATCCCAGATAGAACAGAAGATCCTCCCGGGCCGGGGTCTTTTCCTTCATCCATCAATCCATCCATCAATTGAGCTTTTGAAATTGCGCTGGCTCCCGCGCCGCCCTCCCTCCCTCCCTCGGCGGTCCCATCCCCGCCGCGCGGCCGGGGATGCGGTTGCCGGGGCAACGGAGCCCAGCATCTCGGGTCGCCTAGCAACCGGCTCTCCCCGGCTTCCTTCCCCCGCCTGCTCCGCGCCTTCTCTCTCCGTCTCTCCGTCTCTCCTCCCACCCGGCGCTGGGAATCAAGCCAGGCGGGGAATGCGCAAGCTCGGCCCGGCGAGAACGGACGCCCGAAGTCCTTCGGCATCATGGCGCTCTGGCGGCCGGCGCTGCTGTTGTTGCTGCTCCTCCTCCTCCTGCTGCTCCGTGAGTCTCTCGCCCCCTTGGCTGTGTGTGTGTGTGTGTGTGTGTGTGTGTGCGCGCGCGCGGGGTGTGTGTGTGTGTGGGGGGTCGGTGGGGGGTCGGGGATCTCTCGATCGAGGGGAAGGAGACGAGCCGGATCCAAGGGAGAGCCCGGGCGGGGTCGTTCTTTCCCGGTCCTAACAGCTCCCTTTCCCCCCGGGGGTCCCATTGTTTCCAGCATCCCGCCAGTTGCAAAGTTAGTGGAATGCGTCTCTAGGGGATGGAGGATTGGGGTATTATTTTTTGGGGGTGGGGGTGACTCTTGGGGAGTTTTCCCCCCTAACCCATCATCCTTGGGCAGGGAGTTCCTGAAACAATAGGCCCGAGGCTGCTTCCCCCGAGGGTTGGAGGATGCAGTTTGGTGTGTGTGTGTGTGTGTGTGTGGTGTGCGCCTTACAAAGGGGTGGAAAACTTTTTTCCAGCCCAGTATCTGGGACAAAAGGAAAGCAGTTGCAGCTGCTTTGGGGAAGAAAAAGTGTCTCTCTCTCCCCCCCCTCCCTGCTCTTTTCAAAGGCCTAAATAAAAAGATTGGTCAGTTGGGCAATTGTGGGATTCTGGACAAAAAAAAGGCGCTGAATGCTATTGCATTTATGTTGGCTGTCTGGCTCGGAAGTATCTCCCTAAGTAAGCTGCCAGACCTATATACTCACACATCCTCCTCCGTAGTTGTCCAACTATATGGATGTTGTCCTGGTGAGCTTCTCCTGAGTTGGTACAAAATGTACGTTCTTGGGAAGGAAGGAAGGAAAGAAGGGAGGAAGGATGGAAGGAGGAAGGAAGGAAGGAAGGAGGAAGGAACGATGGAAGGAGGAAGGAAGGAGGGAAGGAAGGAAGGCGGAGGGAAGGAGGGAAGGAAGGAAGGACGGAAGGATGGAAGGAAGGAAGGAAGGAAGGAAGGCAGGAGAGAAGGAGGGAAGGAAGGACGGAAGGATGGAAGGAGGAAGGAACGACGGAAGGAGGAAGGAAGGAGGGAAGGAAGGAAGGCAGAGGGAAGGAGGGAGGGAAGGAAGCAAGGACAGAAAGAGGAAGGAAGGAGGAAGGATGAAAGGGGGAAGGAGGAAGGAAGGAGGGAAGGAAGGAAGGAGGAAGGAGGAAGGAAGGAAGGAAGGAGGAAGGAAGGAGGGAAGGAAGGACGGAAGGAGGAAGGAAGGAGGGAAGGAGAGATGAAAGGAAGGAAGGAGGGAAGGAAGGAAGGGAAGGAAGGACAGAAGGAGAAAGGAAGGAAGGAAGGGAAGGAAGGACAGGAGGAAGGAAGGAAGGAAGAAGGCTTCATGATAGGCCCATTTGTGCTTCCTTTTCAATTTGTTTTTAGTGATGGTGGATTTCGTGGAGTTGTAAAATAATTTAAAGGCATCTTCCTCCCCACCAATTTATTCCCCTTTTTCTGTAACTTGGTCTGTGCGTGAAAAGGGTGGAGGAATGGCTGAACTAAGAAGACTTGGTTGTTATTATTTTCCTAAACTTTCTCTCCCATCTGTCTTTATCAAGCATCCCAGAATTGTTTCTGAGAGGTGTCCTTGGGCGTTTGCAAAGAGCAGCCTCAAGAAATAGGGCTAAGGGGACAGTAACTGGCCCCAAATCACCCATTTTTTTTTTGTCCTTTACTTTTGTCCTTTACTACCTGGCACAGGCTATTTTAGAAGTGGCTAGTAGTCCTCAATTTACAAGAGTTCATTTAGGGACCATTTAGCGTTACAACAGCACCGAAAAAAGTGACTTACGGCCATTTTTCACGCTTTTGTAGCTTCCCCGTGCTCATGTGAATCAAATCCAGATACTTGGCAACTGGTTCATACTTAGGACCATGACTGTGTCCCGGGGTCATGTCATCCCCTTTTGTGACCTTTTAACAAGCAAAATCACTTAATGACTGTTGTTACTAACTTATCATCTGCAGTGATTCCCTTAACGATGGCAAGAAAGGGGGTGAAATGGGGCAAAACTCAAGTTAACAAATGTCTCACTTAACAACAGGAATTTGGGGCTCCATTGTGGTCCCAAGTCGAGGACCACCTGTTCATTTTAAGTATGCAAAAGTAAAAAAGTTGAGGTTGTAATGTTATTTATGAGATTCTACTGTGCTAAAAAGAGTCAATGCTTTTCTTTCTGTCCCCCTCTCCCTTAACCCTACATGTCTTTCCTCTTTTCCCTCCCTGATTTTTGCATTCTTTTCATTTTCATTTGTATGTTATTCTTCAACAAGTGCCATAAAAATATAAACCAGTTATTTAAAAAAAAAAAAAACAAGAACAGCTGGCACATGGAGTCCATTTGCTTTGCTCAAAACTATTTTGGGGAGTTGAATAAAAGCAAAGCCAGAAAAAACAAGAGTGGAAACTTTGAACTAAGTCACTCTTCCTCCATCTGTACACCATTTCGAACGTACACATATGTACACATATTTTAACACTTGGAGGACACAAAGAGGTGCAACGTGTGTGTGTGTGTGTGTGTGTGTGTGTGGTATTTTGCTCCTCCCAACGGTTTGCATTCTTTATCATCTTTGCAGGAGACAATCTTTACGCCTGTCCCATTATACAAAAACGTGGGTTTCCCTGGTCCACCCCCATCTTCTAAGTGTTTCTGTGCTTATCTTGAAGAGGAGAGATTTAGGAATTTGCAGCTTGGCCAGCTCAATGTAGCTGATATTGGATCTTTCTTCTCTTGGCAACAGAGAGACTCATTGTTCTAGGGGCCCCGTGCAAATGGTTGCTGCTTTAATTGCAAAAACATTTGCTAATTCTATTCATGAATGAGTTGGGACTTGCTTGGGGTTTGGGCTATTAATAAAAGGCCAGATAGGGCAGCCTGGGTGGGTTTTGCTCTAAGGGTGTGTTCAGCTAAAGTAAAATATAACAAGTAGATGAGAGTCATGTTGTGGTTTGGAATTTGTCAATTCGTACTGGGTCACCATCAGAAAAACTGATCACAGTCTCACACAGCTTTCCTACTAACGTGTTGATTTGGGGAAAATGGGAGATGAATTTTATTTATTTACTTAACCTAGTTTGTTGGGCTGAGCTCCGAGCAATTTGTAATGTGGTTACAAACGTTTCATTAGCATTCGAGGAGGCGTCATCCGTGCGCTTCGAATGGTGCTCGTCTGTCCGAGCGTGGCGGTGGTCTTTCAATACCGTTTGATGGGATGCAAATTAGCGTGGATGTTATATAATTTGCATCCCATCAAACGGTATTGGAAGACCACCGCCACGCTCGGAGAGACGAGCACCGTTCGAAGCGCACGGACGACGTCTCCTCGAATGGTGACGAAACGTTTGCAACCAAATTGCCAAGTTCGGAGCTCACTCAGCCCAACCTCAGATACTTATATTCAAATACATTTCAACCACTTCCATATTTCTTCCGTTCTGTGGCCATCTGAATATACAGGGACTCTGAATGGCTCTCTGTAAAAAAAAAAAAAGAAATGTAAAAACATGACATCAGAAAGTGGTCCTCTAATATCCATTGATGAAATATTGAAATATTGATTCCAGTTTTTGCTTCTGCTTACTAATCGTGATTTGTAAGGCTATCCTAAGATAGACCCAAAGCATCGCCTGTCAGAAAGCAAAAATATGATGGCAAAAATCTTCTTCTTCTTCTTCTTCTTCTTCTTCTTCTTCTTCTTCTTCTTCTTCTTCTTCTTCTTCTTCTTCTTCTTCTTCTTCTCCTTCTCCTTCTCCTTCTCCTTCTCCTTCTCCTCCTTCTCCTCCTTCTCCTTCTCTTCCTCCTCCTCCTCCTCCTCCTCCTCCTCCTCCTCCTCCTCCTCTTCGTCCTTGTCCTCCTCCTCCTCTTCCTCCTCCTCATTTCTTCTGCAGGCCAATCATTAGAACAAATGTCCGGTCCAAGGGACTTACTGTCCAGTTTTGAATTGCATACTATTTTTCTAACCAACCCATCCAATATATTTTGTCGAAACGGATTGTTACCAACTTCTAATTTCTTCCTTTGCAAAATTTGCAGTGCTGGTTTTTAATCACACACACACACACACACACACACACACACACACACACACACACACATGCACACACACACACCACCACCACCCACATAGTGGCCTGGGATTAAAAGCCACCACAGATAGGAACCTCACTGACGCTCTCCAGCTTCATTGCAGTTCTTGAAAACCCAGTTTTGAGTTGTGTGGGATTCCTTCCCAGAGACCTTAGTCCGTCTGGCCCAACACAATGATCCTTTAGGCATCAGGTTAAAACTTTGCTAATCTCCCAGGCCTTTGAAGTCAAGGCATGAAGATCTTGCTTATTAATTTCATGGCTGCTGCTTGTCTGCTATTGTTATTGGCTTAGGCTTTTTTGTGATATGTTAGGCTTGTTTTAACCGAGCTGTTAGGTGCTCGAACACCCAGTCCGACGATAAGGCGAAGCATCTCTGGTTTTTTAAAACAGAGCAAATGTGTTTAGATGTGATCAAGGGAGAGATGGAGAGGGAAAAGCATTGGTACAAGCAATTAAAAATTAATTGAGCTTTGTTTATGCTGTTTTTTCTCCCCTACAAGTCCCCAAAAAAGCATTTTATGGTAATAAAATCAATGGGACATAACATCCGACAATTCTATTTGTAGGCTGATAAAACAGCAGGGGGAAACAAGGCCAATGCAAGAATTGGTTTCAGACATGACAAAACTGGCTTTGGCTTGCTGAGTTCAGAGGGAATAATTCTTAACTGGTCTTCCTGATTGTTCTTTTAAATCAGTGGCGTATAAAGGAGTCTTGTTGCGATGAAAACGTGAGTCCAAAAGTTGTATAAAAATGAAAGGAACCCAATTAATGATCAGAAACTCCTTGCTGAAAATTATTTCTGACTTCCTGTCTCTTAAAGTTTTAACCGTTTGTGATTATTATTGCTGGAGCTGTAGTTTGCAATCTTAATTCAAGCAGGCTTTTGATTCAGGTACATGAAGACACATGAAGTAAATGTGTGTTATGTTTTTGTGGGTGTGCAGTTTTCCCACCTTTTTTGCACCTATTTTATGGCTGCATTTTTTTAATTATGTCTTTTTTTTCCTGTGGTTTTTTTTTCCATTTTATGAACCGCCCAGGGTTACTGGGTCACTTTATACAAATTTAATAAAGGAATAAATAATTTATTTAGGGAAATTTCTCTGGCCTTGGAAGCCAAGCAGGGTCAAATCTATTTAGTCCAGGGATGTGGGAACTGCTAGGAGGAATTCCCGAGTTGTAGAACATCCCAGAAGAAGTGGAAAGAAAATGCTGGTGTTGTGTTGCTGTGACAACTACATGAATACTATATTTTTACCCTTAAAGTTGTTGTTTTTTTAACCTTTTTCCTGCCTGGTCAAATCCAACCGAGCACTCTTTCACGATGAGGCTAACTTTTTGAAAACTTCACCTGCTCCTTCAGATTACGTGTGGGTTGCATGCCCCCTCAAATAGCTGAGAGTTTTGGGATTCTCCGAAGACCCAAATAGGTTTTGTGCCCACAAAAGCCTTTTTGTAGCATTCTCCTCAGAATATCCCTAGACAATCCCCTCTTTTTACAGAGATCCAGCTGTCTCTCAAGGAAGCAAGTGGTCCAAACCAGCTGTCCACGCTTGTGGTCGGTCCTTTTGGCTTTTTCTGGCCTAGTGGATTTGGCCTGCTAAATTGGAAAGGGGAACGATGAAGGAACTGCGTCACCGTTGGTTGATAAAAAAAGGCCCAAATCGGTTGCTTGGAATTTGTTGCTTTAATTCCATTCCGAAGCAAGATGTGAAGTTTCTCCAGAGTTGTAAACAACTCTAAGCTTGTCACGTTGTAAGAATTGATTTCCTCCCCCCCCTCCTCCCGTACCCCCTTTCTAGTTCTGACAAAGAATGCTAGCAAGCTGTTTCTGGACATTTTCTCCAAGCCGTGTTGTTTATGATGTAAATGGCCTTGAGTTCACGGAGAATGGCGTGCAAGTTTGTGCCAAGTCTTTTTTTTTTTTGCTTGTCCATGAAGAAGAAAAGTCGAAAGAGCCATCCCAGTTTTGTTTTTTCTTTCTCCCCAATGGCGACTTTTCTTTCTATCCCTCCCGAGACTAACGGTGGGCTTTGGGTATCCTGCTCACCATTGTACACCCTCTTGACCATCCCACATGGCTTTGGGTGTCTAGGATGAATAAAGGTTGGCGTGGCGTAGAAGTTAGGCCTGTGGATTTACAGATTACACATTAACAGATTTGGGAAGGGACCTTGTAGGTCATCTAGTCCAACCCTCCGCCCAAGCAAGAGATTCTTACACCATTTCTGACAGATGGCAGTCCAGTCTCTTCTTGAAAGCTTCCAGGGATGAAGCTCTCACAACTTCCGAAGGCAAGTTCTGTTCTATTGGTTGATTGTTCTCATGGTTAGAAAATTTCTTCTTAATTTTAGGTTGCCTCTCTCCTTGATTAAGAGATTAACAGAGTTGGAAGGGACCTTGTAGGTCATTTAGTCCAACCCCCCGCCCAAGCAGGAGACCCCACACCGTTTCTGACAGAGGGCAGTCCAGTCTCTTCTTGAAACCTTCCAGGGATGAAGCTCCCACAAGTTCCGAAGGCAACTTCTGTTCCATTGGTTGATTGTTCTCACTGTCAGAAAGTTTCTCCTTATTTCCAGGTTGAATCTCTCCTTGTTCAGTTCCCATCCATTATTCCTTGTCTGGCCTTCGGGTGCCTTGGAAAACAGCTTGACTCCCTCCTCTCTGTGGCAGCCCCTCAAATATTGGAAGGCTGCTATCCTGTCTCCCCTGGTCCTTCTCTTTACTAGACTAGCCATGCCCAGTTCCTGTAACCATTGTTCATATGTTTTAGTCTCCAGTCCCCTAATCATCATGGTTGCTCTTCTCTGCACTTTTTCTAAAGTCTCAACATCTTTTTTTTATATAGTGTGGTGACCAAAACTGGATGCAGTACTCTAGGTGTGGTCTTACTAAGGCTTTATAGAGTGGTAGTAGTACCTCCCTTGATCTTGATCGAATCCCTCTATTAATGCAATTTAGGATTGCATTGGCTTTTTTGGTTGCCACCACACACTTTTCTGGAAGTTCTGAAGGAATTTCTCTTAGTTTTTCCTCCAATTGTCCCAGATAGTGAGGATGTGGGGCCTGTGAAGGTCTCTCTCTTCCCTGCCCCACCAGGTCCTTGCAAACTCTGCCCCATCCTTCCCTCGCTGCCATCCCAGTCCAGTCCACTTCTGTTTGGTTCTCCCCATCATGAGAGCAATGGGTGGTTTGAGTCACTTGAGGGGTGCTAGATTTATTTCCAAATAAACTTACCATTCCTTTTCTGAAACAAGGTCAAATCTCTGGACAAACTCTGTTCTGTTCCTGGCTTGGTCCTGGCCTGCAGTTTGGTGTGGATTGGTTTTGGTCATCCTTTTGGTCAGTTTGGTTCTTACTTCTCGGCTTTACCAGATCCAAATTGGAGACTTTCTGAGATTGTGTTCCAGGCAATTTTGTACCCGTGTATTAGGAGCTCCAGAGACGCGGTGGCTCAGTGGCTTAAGACACTGAGCTTGTCGATCAGAAAGGTCGGCAGTTCGGTGGTTCGAATCCCTAGCGCCGCATTACGGAGTGAGCTCCTGTTACTTGTCCCAGCTTCTGCCAACCTAGCAGTTCAAAAGCATGTAAAAAAATGCAAGTAGAAAAATAGGGACTCCTTTGGTGGGAAGGTCACAGCGTTCTGTGTGCCTTTGAAGGTGTTGAATCATGCCGGCCACATGACCACGGAGACGTCTTCGGACAGCGCTGGCTCTTCGGCTTTGTAAGGGAGATGAGCACCACCCCCTAGAGCCGGAAGCGACTAGCATGTATGTGCGAGGGGAACTTTCACCTATACTTACCTTATTAGGAGCTCCACTTGGGAATAGCTTCCTCCATTTGCAGGACAACTGGACTACGCTGACCATCATTCCCACCACTAGCAATCCTAGTGACTGGAAGCTCATGGGAATTTTTGTCTACCCTTTTGGAAGACACCAGATTGAGGCTGGTGTTGGCCCTTGGCAACTTTTTCTCTTTTGCCAAAAAAGAAAAAAGAATTCTCTTTTGCAAAAGGATTGCAAAAAGATCCTTCAGGGAACTGGATCTTATCAAGGGGAATAGGGGAATGTTTTTTCTGATTTTGTCCTTATCCTCATCCCCCGTGGCTGCCTGAAGACTCAAGTTAGGGGATTCCTAAAAGTGTGTGTTTCAGAAATTCCTGCTGTTTTTCAAAGTGTGTGTGTATATTCTGTGAATGCAGGGCATGTTGGCTGGCAGAGTTTCCTTGCAATCAGTGCCGTGTCCTGTGAACTGATAAGAAACAACAGAAACATTCTTTCTGTTTTAAACAAAATGAAAACAATCCAGGGTTATTCGCCTCCCCTGGAGTAACTGCCCCTAAACTGGTAAATTCTCTGCAACAAAGTATGAGGGAAAAACAAACAAACAACGGGAGCTTACAAACAACAAGGGAGTTTGGAGAAAGTTGTGTTAAGTTTTGCTTCCTAGCAAATGCTACCTATTCTCTTGGCATCCTTTGCCATCACTCCCACTCCCTGCCCCGCCAGCTTTCCTACAATTTAGCCCTGTGTGCGCGTCTGCTGAGGCAGAAATGGATGTTGTAAATTCAAAAGTCCTGTTTCACAGCTCATTGCGCTGCTGTCTGGCTAGGAATGCATTCAAACATTTTCTAAAGCCGGCTGAGTTGTAGCCCTGGATGGAGAGTGAGATAAGTTATTAGTGCTGATTCAAAATGCCTTTCCTGTTCCCGGAAAAAATAAAATTATCCTGAATTGTAGAAGGATTGAGGACAAAGAAACATCTTTGTACTTTAAACATCCCACAATTTCTGGAATGGAATTGGGGAGCCAGTATTATGTAGTGGTTAAAGTGCTGGCCTAGAAACCAGGAGACGGTGACTTCTAGTCCCATCTTACTCATGAAAGCTGGCTGAATGACTTTTGGACCAATCATCAGAGATGGTGAATTGTAGTCCTGCCTTAGGCATGAAAACCAAACTGGTGACTTTGGGCCAATCACCAGGAGACAATGAATTCTAGTCTTACCTTAAACATAAAAGCTGGCTGGGTGACTTTGGACCTGGAGACTGTGAGTTATAGTCCTGCCTTAGGCATGAAAACCAAACTGGTGACTTTGGGCCAATCATCAGGAGACAATGAATTCTAGTCTTATCTTAAACATAAAAGCTAGCTGGGTGACTTTGGACCAGGAGACTGTGAGTTATAGTCCTGCCTTTGGCATGAAAACCAACTGGTGACTTTGGGCAAATCACCAGGAGACTGTGAATTCTAGTTTTATCTTAAGCATGAAAGCTGGCTAGGTGACTTTGGACCAATCACAAGGAGACTGTGAGTTCTAGTCCTGCTTTAGGCATGAAACCAGGAGATTGTGAGTTCTAGTCCTGCCTCAGACATGAAAACTGCTGAGGGGCTTGGGGCCAATCACCAGGAGAGAGTGAGTTCTAGTCCTGCTTTAGGCAAAGTTTCCATGTTGTCTTCTTAGGAGTAGCTCTGTGAATTGGGTCCCTCCAGTGGTAATCCAGCATGCCCCCCTTAGCCTTAGGGGATCCTATAATGAGGAAGCATGAGTGGTGGCAGTGCTTTTTAGAGATAGAGGAAGTGGCTCCCAGGTGTTCTACAGAAATAAATCTGGACGGACATCCATTAATTTTTAGATCGTAGTACCAAAAGTAAATACAAATGATTCCTCAGCAGAAGGCCTCAAGGCCACCAGGCAATAACTACCAAATTAATGTCCCTTGCAGAATTGCAACTATATTTGGATTATACCCTAGGAAGGGTGTCTTTAAAATGCATTCCTGTAGTGTATGCATTTTGAAATCTTGATATTTTTTTTCTTCCACATTTGCATTGCTGGACAGACCCTGTTTCAAGGCTTCCAAAAAAAAAAAAAAAAGGGAAGGGGGAAAAAAATCCTTGCTTTCTTGCATCTTTGCTTGAAAATTTTTTCCTGCTTTCTTTGCTGTAGATTTCATGGGAGATCAGCTTATTTGCTCAGCTTCCTGATTCTTTTCTGCCAGAGAATTAGGCGACGGGTGCAACGTTTAGAAATACGTCCCATTCTTCTCCCCCAAACCTTGCTTTTTTTTCTTTCCTTCCTGGATTTCTGATAAAAGAAGGTGGTGCAAAAAATCTTCTCCGATTTTATTTCAGTCACTTAAGTTCAATGGATTTAAATGGTGCTCGGCCTTCCTATTCCAGCAAATATTCAAAATGTCTTGCCAAATTTTTTAAACTCCCTGTCAGCAGAATAATTTGGGGTTCTCGCTCAAGCCGGGGTTGCGCAAGGATAAATAAAAATGAAATCCAGACAGCTGTAAGGAAAGGAGGATTATTCCCCAAAACAAAGAGCTTTGCCTCTGGGGGAAGCTGCAGAGAAAATGGGATACAGGAGGGTTGTTTTATAGGGGAGCGTGTCCGGGGTATGGAAGTGTGTGTACGTGCTGATTCTCAGGTGACATTTGAGGGGTGCGTAGACCTCGGAGAAGGGCTTGATTAAATCCAAGTGATGCGGATTGGGTCCCTTCGTGTGAACTGTGAGGGTTGTAATTAGGTTTACTTTGTGTTAATTGAGTTTTGGGTGTTTGCTTGTGTGTGTTTCCCGTCTGAAATATTTCTAACACAGTTATATGAGTTAATACTTTCTTCCCCTATCTCCGAAGTGAAAAATGAATGGGAAAAATGTAGAGTAGCATTGATTTTCAGCGCAAAGGTAAAAGGACTAATCTCTTTTCCCCAAGCTGGAACTGGGGACAGGGGGGGGACCAAGGAAATACATTCCATCACCTGGGAAATATACGGGTAGTCCTCGAGTTACAACCATAAGCGAGCCCAAAATTGATGTTGTTGAGTGAAAGAATTGTTAAGCGAGTTTGCCCCATGCTAACGATTTTTCTTGACTTAGTTGTTAAGTGAATCCATTTGTTAAGCTAGGTTGTTAAGGGAATCTCGATGCCCTCTTGATTTTGCTGTGGTTAAACTGGGAGAAGATTAAAAGACAATGTTATTTGAAAATTCCAGCCTGGCTATCGACTATTGAAGCATTTTCTTATCCTATAATATACATCCCCAGGATGCTGCAACCGTCATAAATATGAAACAGTTTGCCAAGAGTCTGGATTTTTGATCGCACGATCACGGGGAATGCCACAAAGGTCGTAATTGTGAAAAACGGGCATGAGTCCCTTTTTTCAGTGTCGTCGTAACTTTGAACAGGATTCTGACCTAGGCTTCCCCAAAAGCACGAAGCCGACTCCTCGCCCCGACAAAACCTCTTTTATTTAGGTTGAAGTGAATTCCACTCCAGCGAAGTCCCGGCAAACAGTCTTTCATGAGATTTCACAACTACAGACCTTTATCAGGCTTGGAGAGTTACCAGGCCGATGTCTTCCAAGCGCCATGCTGTAGCAACAGTTACTTGGCAAGAAGTCAGGAACAGATCTTCACTCTAATGTATTGAACTAATTGTCTCCTGCAAACCCCACTCCCCTTTCGCTCCTCTTTTATTCCCTATGGGAGGGATCATTCACCGTCCACCTGAGCCTTTACTCCTGAGTCGATCCTTGTTCCTTAACTGTTCCCTTCTCCTGACAGCTCTGTGCATGCACACACTGGGAACAGGCTCCAGCTGTTCTTCTGCTTCACTGATCTCCGACTCCAAAGGCAGCTGGTAACTGTCAGATGGTCCTGACCCCATCTCTGCCTCTGATGCAGAGCCCTCATCAGAGCCTTCCCCAGACTCCAGGACTGGCCCATGTTCCTCCCCAACCTCCTCACTGTCCAAGTCTGCCGCCAGCTCCGCTGTCCGCTGGCGTGCCACAACAAACGGTCACTCAGTGAACTGTTGTAAGCCGAGGACCACTTGTATAAGAAGAAGATGCTTCCATAGACTCAGAATAGAGAAAGTTAAAAGCCGCCACTTTTCTGATCGTACTCAGATAACATGGAACCACAATTCTCTAAAATCCTAAATAAAATTGTGTCATCACCTCCGTGCCCCAGGAATAAAGCTTAAGGATTTAGATGAGCAAGCAAGGCATCTGCCATTGTTAGGGATTAAATGTTAGTCTGTGTATTTTCACAGGGGCTCCATATTTTGTCATTCAAACGGCTCCCCACTGTAGGCAAAATAATGAGCAAAGTTTGAATTGGCACTCCCTCTTCAATTTGCAAACCGGATCCAATAGAAACAAAAATAATAAAAACCCCTCAGCTTTTTGTAATCCCCAGGTAGGATCTCATTCTTGGAGAACTCCTACCTTTGATGAAACCTTGCAGGTTTCGCTGCCAAGCCGAAGGCAGGATCTTGCCCGACAGAAGAAGAAAATAAAACTGGTCAGCTCAAACCACAGTTAAAATTAGCATTTCATAATAAACTCTCCCACCCACCCACCCTCACACTAGCAAAGCAGCGGTGCCTATTTTTATCTCCGGCAAACCTTCTCCAGAAACAGATAATTATTACCTCCCTGCTGTTTTCCTCCAGATCCAAAGGATTTTAGGAAAGATTTCTAAAACATTTCACTTTTGACACTCCCCTATTTATATATAGATATATTGGCAGCTCCGCTCGGAGGGAGTAGAACTTCCGAATGCAGGAGCACTCTACCTGCAAGGGGTCTGACGCTAGGGGGAAATTGCCCGTTGTGAGGTTGTTTCCACCTCGGGGTACCCAGGGGTTCCAAGAGGGAAACAGCGAAAGGGGTTCCCACTCCTAATCTCTGCGTTCCAATGAGTCCTGCAAAAATCGGTGTTTGTGATGGGTTGTTGGCAGCGCAAACCTTGTTTTCTTTCCTTCTTCAAAGCTTCTGGCCTGGAGGCTTAAGCAGGTATTTTAAAACAAATTGTTGCTGCGTCTGTAGATTCTGGAGAGAGATTAGCCTGGGAAAGAGCTGGTAATTGGGTCCTTCACCTTAGGAAGACAAAAGAGTTGATCCCACAGTTGTTTTAAGAACATATGCCACTGCTTGGGCTAAAGATAATTACAAAGGGAGGGGGAAAAATGCTCGCTCAGCAATTGCTCGCACCCCTCGGAAGCGTCAGGTGAGAAGGAAAAAGTTTGGAATAGCAATTTTCTCACCGCCAAGAAGATGCAAAAGGCTAATTCGCGCTGGAAAGACCAAAGAGGATCTAATAGCCAAGGCCTGTGGGCCAGATTCAGCTCGTGGGGTGCTTAGATCTGGCCCAAGGCGCCATGCTGGAAACAGCAAAGGGTCGGCCTGCGGTGCCCCTGCTAGTGAAAACGGAGCTTGGGAGGGCCACGTGTGGCCCTGTTTCCACTGGCAGAGCGCTAGCAAAACAAACTAAAAAGAAAAGGAGAAACGTTTTCCCCTTGTGCATTTGAGCCTGCAAGAAGGGACAGGAAAGGAGAAAGGGAAAGAGGAAGGACAAAGGAAAAGAAGGAAAGTGGGGAAGAGCAAGGAAGGGAAAATAAGGAAAGGGGAAGGAAGAAGAAAGGAGAAGAAAGAAAGGGAAGAAAGAAAGGGAGGGAGAAGGGGGAGGAAGGAAGGAAGGAAGGGTTAGGCTGGTTTATGACCGTAATAAATATTTGACTTGATTTAATAAGAGAATGTCTGCTTTCTCTACCACCCTTATGCATGCAAGACTTAATGGATGGATGGATGGATGGATGGATGGATGGATGGATGGATGGATGGATGGATGGATGGATGGAAGGAAGGAAGGAAGGAAGGAAGGAAGGAAGGAAGGAAGGAAGGAAGGAAGGAAGGAAGGAGATTATCATGAGAGGGAGGGAGGGTCTGAGGCAAGTCCTACCTTAGCATTTGGCCACCACAGGTGCCTCCGACTCAAGTGACATCGAGCTGTCCACACCCACCCTGTCCACACCTACCCCAGCCATGCCTCAGTCCTCCCATTCTACTCCCCCTGGAGGTCAAACACAACCCTGATGTGGCCCTCAATGAAATCAAGTTTGACACCCCTGGTCTACAGGACTGAGGTTCCATCTTGTCCCATCCTTGTCTCCAACCATGGCAACTTTTAATACTTGTGAACTTCAACTCCCAGGTTTTCCCAGCATGGCTGGCCGGAATTGGGAGTCCACAGGTCTTCCAACTCCAGCCAGGATGTCCGCATGTTGTAAGGTTGTCACCCCCAGGTCGTCAAGATTTGGACTCCTCTGTGGGGACAATGGTCTCCAGCCGAACGATTTAAGAGTACAGCTCGTCCTCCTTTAGCACGGTTCAAATTTCTTTCTTTCTTTCTTTCTTTCTTTCTTTCTTTCTTTCTTTCTTTCTTTCTTTCTTTCTTTCTTTCTTTCTTTCTTTCCTTCTTTCCTTCCTTCCTTCCTTCCTTCCTTCCTTCCTTCCTTCCTTCCCTTCCTTCCTTCCTTCCTTTCTTTCTTCCTTCCTTCTTCTTTCTTTCTTTCTTTCTTTCTTTCTTTCTTTCTTTCTTTCTTTCTTTCTTTCTTTCTTTCTTTCTTTCTTTCTTTCTTTCTTTCTTTCTTTCTTCCATCTCAATTTATTTATCTTACTACTGTAATTCCCAAACTTTTGGAGAGCTAGTAGACTGTTCCAAGAAATACATTTATATTATTAACAATTCTGGTAAGTCACACAGGATCCTAAAGCCAATGCATATCACAAAAAACATCTGCCAGTTCTATCTTGGTACAAGTCTAGTTCAGGATTTTTCTTTTTCTTTTTTCTTTTTCTTTGTTTAAATCATATTCGAATTTCAAATTTCTTCAAACGGTGTGCCCAGCAAGCCCCATGGGTTACTAGCAGAGGTGGTATTCAGCTGGTTCTGACCGGTTCTGGAGAACCACCGGTAGTGGAAATTTTGAGTAGTTCGGAGAACCGGCAAATACCGCCTCTGACTGGCCCCGCCAACCCCAACTATTCTCTGCCTCCCATTGAGTCCCAGCTGATCGGCTGGGTCTTCCTTGGTTGCCCTGCACAGGAGAACAGAGCTGCAAAGCAGGTTAGTGGGGTGGGGAGGGAGTGGAGATTTTGCAGTATCCTTCCCCCAGGAAGGGAAGGGAGGTTTCTTTTAGGATAGAATATAATTCTTTATTGGCCAAGTGTGATTGGACACACAAGGAATTTGTGTCCAATCCCACTTGGCCAATCAAGGAAGGAATTTTGCAGTATCCTTCCCCTGCCACGCCCACCAAGACCTGCTCCCCAAACCACACCATGCCCACAGAACCGGTAGTAAAAACGTTTGAATCCCACCACTGGTTACTAGGTCTCCATAATAGCGCACCCTTCCACAGAACTCTTGTTTATCTCCAGAAAGGGATGACCTCACAAAATAAAATCCTTGGCCACACCAAGAAACGTTGTTGTTGTTGTTATTTCACATAGCTGCTGAGGAAGCAGTTTGCAGAGATCCTGCCTGGAGGGAGGCTTTTTTGGGGGAGGAACTTCCTCCCCCTCTCTCCCCCAGGGTGATTCTTAGATAGGCGGTGAATCTCATGCACTCATTTGAGGACTTGTCCTCGCTTCTACCTATGGGCCTTCCTTCGTTTTCGAGGCTTGTGAGGGGCGGGTCCCCTGGTTTAAATTTCCCCAGGAGATTGAATAGGCTTTTTTTAAAAAAATTTCCCCTGCCCTAGGAGGGGGGGAGAGGGAGGGGAGAAGTCCTTTGAAGTCCTAAAAGGAAGAAGGGGTGGAAATTCCCACTCCCCTAACAGATGCTTGTGTTGGCTCTTGCTCAACGCATGCCGTGTGTGTGGCTCTTTCCCCCAAGTTTTGCTTGGTTTCTATTCGGCTCCAATGTCACGTCTTCTCTTGTGTGGTTTTTGTCCTTGTGGCTAGCTGGTAGGAGAGGAGAGCGTGTGCCTTACAGACAGCGCTCAGGTTATGACCATTATGGAGCCTGCCCGTTAGGGTCATAAGCAGAGGTGGGATTCAGCCGGTTCAGACCGGTTCGTACGAACCGGATGTCTTATTTTACGTCTGGTTCAGCCTCCCGGAGGCTCAGGAAGGCCAGAAAGGGGCCTTGTTGGGCTTCCAGAGGGCCTCCGGAGCCCGGGGAGGGCAAAAGCGCTCCCCCCACCATGGTGCAGGAGGCCGACTAGGCCACGCCCACCATGGCCACGCCCACCCAGCAACCGGGCAGAGAACCCATTGGTCAAAGTTTTGAATCCCACCCGTGGTCGTAAGTCGCAATGCTTGTGAAATGGTTGGGTCTTGCGATCGGGCTAGCTTTACAATGTTTTGTTTGTGTGTGTGTGTGCGTGTGTGTGTTGGTCTTTAAATGAGCATGGCAGTCGTAAGTGTGAGCATCCCAGGTTGTAAAGTGAACCCATTGTTTGCTACGGTGCAGTTTGGTCAAAACCTCAGAAATAAAGGCCCGTTGTCTGCAAAATCGTCTATAAAATGTGGTCCTGTCATCACCCTGCGAGGCTACTAATGGACGTAACTGCAGTCCAGGTGCCGAGTACCTGAAGAGAAGTCATGTGACCGCAGGTGGCAGGACTACCGTCTGGATTGGATCTGGGTCCATAAGTCCCCTGTTAAGCAGCGGCCCGTAATTTTGAACGGTCGTGAGTTGAGGATGACCCGTATTAACCATTCATGCAGAAATCTTATCACAGGTCAGTGCTCAGCCCATTGAGGTTGCTCAGGGTTGGGGTTTGTTTTTGGTTTTTTTGTACTTTGAACCCATCCTGATTTTCTTACTGGCAGCCAATGAATTGGATTCAAGTCACCATTTTTGATTGGAGGACCCCATCTCAAAAGTGATCCGCAAAATCAAAATTATCGGTCAAGTATTTGCTAAAGATATTTGAATATGTATATATATATATATATATGTATGTATGTATGTATATATACAGTATACATACATATATATATATATGTATGTATGTGTATACACACATACACACACACACACACACATATATATATATATACACATATATTTGTTTTCTTAAGTTTTCGCGAATATCTATATGTATGGTATTCAGCTTTGTTTGGGTATTTTCCCACATCATTATAGTTGTGCTTTTAAAGTTGTAACGTTTCGGCAGAATCTCATCTGCCATCAACAGGCTTGTGTATACACAATATACACAATACACAAGCCTGATGATGGCAGATGGGATTCTGCCGAAAGGTTGCTACAACTTTAAAAAGCACAACTATAATGATGTGGGAAATACCTGAATAAGCTGAATGCTCATATATATACATATACGTATACGTATACGTATACATATACATATACATATACATATACATATACATATACATATACATATACATATACATATACATATACATATACATATACATATACTTATACTTATACATATACACACATACATACATATACATACATACATATATATTAATGAGCTGTCTTTTCTGTGCTAATCTCTAACGGGTTTAGTTTGGTTTTTTTTTGTATTATTCAATGGATTAATATTCCGTGAATGTACCGGTTTTATTTCTGAACACGGTAATTGTGGATCAATATAGCCTACATAAGGCAAAACTCCAAAAAATGTTTAAAAGCGGGACAAGAAGAGCAGAAAGTTTAAGAGGCAGTGATTTAAACCAGGGGTCTCCAACCTTGGCAACTTTAAGACTTGTGGACTTCAACTCCCAGAGTTCCTTTGCTGGCTGAGGAACTCTGGGAGTTGAAGTCCACAAGTCTTAAAGTTGCCAAGGTTGGAGACCCCTGGTTTAAACAATGCCTAGTATCCCATGATTCCTTGTTCTTGGCAAGTATTGGCAAGGCTTCGTGACGTCACAAGCCTCCTCCCTGTTGGCCAGGCTTGAAGAGGAAGGCGGGGTTTGATCGCTGCAGCCAATCGGGCTTCAGGACGTACGTTTTGCTTTGCCAGACTTTGTGTTTTTTCAGCTGACTGTACTTTAGAGCTTCCCACGACACGACTCTCCGAAGTGAGCTTAAACTCTTGAGTTGGTTTCATTAAAAGGCCTTTTTGGTGTTTCTGCAACGGAACCTTTCTCCTTTCAGCCCACTTCTGCATGGGTGCAGTCAGAACAGATATTCAGTGCACAGCCCGTCTTTGCGCTGAATATCAGCCACTCACTGCCAGAACAATTACCAAAAAAAAAAAAAAAAAAAGGCAGATGGAAAAACAACACAGAAGAACAAAGCTGGAAGGGACCTCGGAGGTCTTCTAGTCCACCCCCCGCTCAAGTGGGATACCTTGTACCATTTCAGACAAGTGGTTGTCCAGTCTCTTTAAAAACTTCCAGTGATGGAGAAGAGAGGGGGGAAAGGAAGGAAGGAAGGAAGGAAGGAAGGAAGGAAGGAAGGAAGGAAGGAAGGAAGGAAGGAAGAGAGAGAGAGAGAGGGAGAGAGAAAGAAAGAAAGAAAGAAAGAAAGAAAGAAAGAAAGAAAGAAAGAAAGAAAGAAAGAAAGAAAGAAAGAAAGAAAGAAAGAAAGAAAGAAAATAACAGAGTTGGAAAGGACCTTGGAGGTCTTCTAGTCCAGCCCCTTGCTCAGACAGGAAACTCTACACCACTTCAGACAAATGGTTGTCCAGTCTCTTCTTAAAAGACTTCCAGTGTTGGAGCATTCAAAACTTCTGGAGGCAAGCAGTTCCACTGGTTAATTGTTCTAACTGTCAGGAAATTTCTCCTTAATTCCAGGTTGCTTCTTTCCTTGATTAGTTTCCATCCCTTGCTTCTTGTTCTGCCTTCAGGTGCTTTGAAGAATAGCTTGACTCCCTCTTCTTTGGGGCAGCCCCTGAGTTATCAGAACACTGCTATCATGTCACCCCTAGCCCTTCTTTTCATTAACTAGACCCGTGATGGAGAACCTATGGCACGCAAGCTACAGGTGGCAACGCAAAGCCATTTGTGCCGACACGCGAGCCGCAGGCAAACTTACCTCACTGCGCATGCGTGCGCCTCACAGCTGATTTTTGGCTTATTTGAGACCTTTATCGGCCTCCCGGAGGCTTGAGAACAGCTTCTGCAGCCTTTGCAGGCTGAAAAATAGGCCCGTTTTCATCACTTCCTGTGATGCCGGAAGTGACGAAATGGGCCTATTTTTCGGCCCGCAAAGTCTGCAGAAGCCTTCCTCAAGCCTAACGGGCCTGAAAATCAGCTGGGAGTTGCAGTGAGGTAAGGGGGTGGTCTGTGGGTGGGGATTGTGCGCGCATGTGCAGGGGGTGTGGGGGAGGCGCGCGCATTTCCTTCTGGATGCTGGCATGTGAGCACACGCATGCAAGCGCGCACACAATTTTTGGCACAGGAGCCCAAAAAAGGTTAGCCACCACTGGACTAGACATACCCAGTTCCAGCAACCGTTCTTTACATGTTTTAGCCTCCAGTCCCCTAATCATCTTGGTTGCTCTTCTCTGCACTCTTTCAAGAGTCTCAACATCTTTTTATATATATATATATATGGCATTCAGCTTTGTTCGGGTATTTTCCCACGTCATAGTAGTGGTGCTTTTAAAGTTGTAGCAACGTTTCAGCAACTTTACAACTTTAAAAGCACCACTACTATGACGTGGGAAAATACCCGAACAAAGCTGAATGCCATACATGTAAGTACCCGCGAAAAGTTAAGAAAATATATATATATATCGTGGCAATCCAAACTGGATGCAAATATGCCAAGGGTGGCCTTGCCTAACCAAGGCATTACCAACACAAATCAAATCAAAGCATTTCTTTTAAAATAGCACTGGGAGAATTAAGACACAAGACGGGGCCCCGGAGGACGGTTATAAAATCTGTAAAGTTTTATTTGCCTTCCTTCTTCATATAAAAAACGGAAAGCTAAGAACCGGCCAGGGTGCGTTTAGTTTTCACCAGGTTTACTCGTGGGGTCGGTTCGAGTCCTGGAGTCGCCTTTCTGAGCAAGCTGTGGTTGCGTTGGGAGTGATCGCAATTTACCTTAAGGGCAGATCAGTTTGCATTAGCTCCCTGTCTTTAATGGGGTTGAGCTTTCCTTGCTGATGGCCTCCGGCAAGAGGCTTCAGAGCCTTCAGAAGATGACAGCATTAAAAGAAGGAGGATGAGGCTACGGATTGGGAGAAGTTTGTGTGTGTGTGTGTGTGAATGTCCAGCCGTCCAATCCCTCATGGGAGGAGATACTGGTTTGTCCGTTTGCTTTGGGGTTGCATTGAAAATAGGAGGCAGGAAGGAGGAGTGTGAGGTATGCTGGATGCCTTGAGTTAGATTTTTTTTTAAAAGGGGCAGATAAAAATATAATAATATGTTATGTAATATATTATAATAATGTAATGTGATAATTTTAAAAAAAGTATGAGAGAGTCTTCCCAGGGTCAGCTGAGGTCAGACATGCCATGTCTCTGGAAAAAGTGAAGTGAGGTTCAGCCTGATCTTATGTTTCGTTTCCTTCCTTCCTTCCTTCCTTCCTTCCTTCCTTCCTTCCTTCCTTCCTTCCTTCCTTCCTTCCTTCCTTCCTTCCTTCCCTGCCTCCCTCCCTCCCTCCGTCCCTCCCCCCTCCTCTGTCCTTCCTTCCCTCTTCCTAAATTTGTTTTCCTTCTCCCTCCCTCCCTCCTTCCTTCCCTCCCTCCTTCCTCATCCTCCTCCCTTCCTTCCCTATTTCCATTTCCTTCCTTCCCTCCCTCCCTTCCCTCATCCTCCTTCCTTCCTTCCCTATTTCCTTCATTTCCTTCCTTCCCTCTCTCCCTCCTTCTTTCCCTCTTCCTAAATTTGTTTTCTTTCTCTCCCTCCTCCTCCCTCCCTCCCCTCTTTCCTTCCTTCCCTCCTTCATTTCCTTCCTTCCTTCTCCCTTTCCCTTCCTCCTCCTTCCCTCCTTCATTTCCTTCCTTCCTTCTCCCTCGCTTTCCTCTCTCCCCTCCTCCTTCCTTCCTTCCTTCCTTCCTTCCTTCTCATTTCCTTCCTTTTTTCCTCCTTCCTTCCTTCCTTCCTTCCTTCCTTCCTCCTTCCTTCCTTCCTTCCTTCCTTCCTTCCTTCCTTCCTTCCTTCCTTCCTTCCTTCCTTCCTTCCTTTCCTTCCTTCTCCATCCCTCCCTTCCTGATTTCATTTAATTTTTATCCCAAGTTTATTATGTTTATAAACCACTCTTAAATCACTCCCCCCCGCCGTGTTGTAACTTTTCAACGGTCCCTAAAGGAATGGTTGTAAGTCAAGGAGTGATGATTCTGCTGTTTCTGTTTGTCTCCAGAGGAGTTCAGCTTGGCCTTGTATTCTCGAGTCAGCAGTGGAGACGTTTATAAAATAAAGGCAATTCTTGGCCAAAGTCCCTCTTTCCCTACGAGATGTTCAAAACAAAACTCTTCCTGCCTTTCCGTTTTCAGAGAGGTTCCCTGGCGCAATCCGCGTTCCGGCTCCATTCAAAAACCGGGGCCAAATTGGTCATTTGGTCGCGAGAATCTTTTGGACGTCTTTCAGAAAGATTTGTAAAGCTTGTTTAATAAATCGCTGGAACCTGGTGCTGAGTTTGGTAGCTGTGCAGATGCTGCGTTTGGTAGCTGGTAAACGTAGAGGGTGGGACACTTGGCGTCGAATCTAATCAGGAACATAGAACATAGAGAAGAACAGAGTTGGAAGGGACCTTGGAGGTCATCTAGTCCAACCCCCCCCCACTCGAGCGGGAGAATCCATTCCAAATATTAGCCTCTACCTAGGATCAAGCTCACAGCCTCCTGATTGTGAGGCGAGAGCTCCACAAGCTTAGTTGGGGTGGAGATCAACATAAGTGAGGGCCTTTGTGGGTCATTTTTAGTGTGGCTGTGAGCACATCGATTGCATCACTTGCTTTTGTCTGTTTTTAACCGAGGTTCAATGCCCTCATTTGGATCGTGTGGTTGGATGCGGTTGGGCGGCAGAATGCCAACATCGACCAAAACGCACCCTGTGTTTGTACCCACAAGGAATCCGCAGGGATGTTTCGAATTGGCCACTGGTTGGTCGAACATCCGGGGCTCCGACTGGGATGGGGAACTCAACCGTATTCCAGGAAGTCCTTGACTTACGACCACAAGGGAACCCGAATATTTCTGTTGCTAAGCGAGGCGGTGGTTAAGGTCCCTTGTTTTACAACCTTCCTTGCCGCAGTTGCTCAGCGAATTAGAGCAGTTGAGTTAGCTGCAGAGTCATTAAACGAATCACGGCAGTTAAAGTTAGCCACATGATCATTAAACGAATCACTGCAGTTCAGTGAACCACGCGGCTGTTAAACGAGTCACAGCAGGTCAGTTAGCTGCACGCTTGTTAAATTAATCTTTAAGACCTGTGGACTTCAACTTCCAGAATTCCTCATGTTGGCTGGAGAATTCTGGGAGTTGAAGTCCACAAGCCTTAAAGTTTGCCAAGGTTGGAGACCCCTGATAGAGACTGGGTTGCTACTGCCTTTTTTTTTCAGAATATGGTGGGTAGGACCCAGGGGATCCAGTTCCCAGTTTCCCAGAGCACGTGTGCTCAGAGCTACTAGAAGGTGAGAGCAGCTGAAGCAGAAGGGGCGACTCGGGAGTAAGGTTGGGAGGTGATTGCCCCTCCCATAAGATATAAAGGACAGGCAAAGATGACAAAACCTTTGCAGGAAGCAAAGTCATTCATTTGGTTCAGATTCATTCTTGAAGCTCTTTGTACTTCGGTTGGTTTTTTTTTCTAGTTCATTGGACACTTCTGTTATTGGCAGCACTTCACAGGAAAGAAAGGTGGGTGCTTATCTCGAGGGACTGTTTTGAGATTCATTACCGGCTGGAATGAAAACAATTCCCAGCGTTGCAATAAAACAAGACTTGTTTTTAAAATAAGCGCCTGCGTAGTTACACGGTCTCGAAAGCCTTGGTCAGAACACTTTGATTGGAGTTTAAATCAAAATCAGGATGCTGAAATTGGGGGCTCGGGGGCTCGGGGCTCAGTGTGATGTTCCACATTCGGTGTCAGGATCCATACGGACCACGAGCTGGGAACCAAGTCCTGGGACAGCGATCTATCGGAGGGAATCTTTGGCACATATTTGGGGGAAGAAGAAGAAAAAAATAGCTGTCTAAAAATAGAGGCGGAGAAAAGAAATGGCTCCAGGATTAGAAGAATCTGCCTTCTTAGCTAAATGCTTCGGGGGTTTAATTCCAATTTGGGGAGGCTGTTTTTAACTCTCCCCCTGCCAAAAAAATAAGTCACCGGACTATTTTTTTTGGCTATTTTAAGGAAAGAAGGATGGACAGCCTCTCAGATAAGAAATGCTTACAACTTCTGAAGTTATTTTGGTGTGCAGGAACTGGGATTTTATTTTTCTTCTCCTCTTAAGGATATCTAAACAACCCCACCTCGTTTTGCCTCTTTCTCAACCCCATTGCTGATTCTTTGCTGGTGGGGGGTATATTTATTTTTGGCATGAATATGCTGTTTTTCCTATTCCCCTCTCCACCCGGGGAAAAAATATTTGGGAATGGCTTACTCTTCCTTTGGTCCAGCCAAAGAATGTACTACGGCCCAGGGCGAGGTTTTAACCAAGAATTTTGGCCCAAGGAGGGAGGGGTAAAAAAAAAATCAAGTTCTTTTGAGCTTTTCATCTTTTGGCTTACGGTTTCTTCTAGGCTGAGGATTTTTTAAAAAACTTTTTTTTATTAAGTTATTAAGTCTTATAAAATACAAAAGTAAATAAAAGAGCAGTGAGGAGGGAAGGGAAAGGGGAAAGAGAAGTCAGGAAAGGTAGGGAAAGGGAAAGAAAAATGAAGGATTTACTTCCGACTCTCTCCATTGTGGTAGAACAAGGCATTGGCTTCAAATCACAACTTTTTTTTTGTTTTGTTTTTCCATAATATGAAAAAGTTGTTTCTATAAAGATCTATTATTGATCATCATTTTTATACCATCTTTTCAATGACCCCATAATTCCTTGTGGGGTAGAGTCAGGGCCACTGAATGGATCACGGAGTTTACTGGCCACCAATGCGGAGGGTTTTTTTTTTGTCTACCATTCTCAGTGTGCCCAGAGAGAGAAATATCTGCCTCTACCTAGGATTGAACTCACAATAATAATCCACATAATCCCTTGCGGGGTAGAGTGTAGGCAACTGAATGGAGCTGAGTGTTTTAATGGCCGGATGCCCTTCTCGTTGCCAATGTGGAGTTTTATTCAGCAGATATATTCTCAGTGTGCCCAGAGAGAGAAATATCTGCCTCCAGCTAGGATCGAACTCACAGCCTCCTGATTGTGAGGCGAGAGCTCCACCTCTAGGCCAACGCACCACTTATAAAGATTTATCTATAAAACCCAAAGTCAAAGTTACATTCTTCTCCACATCCAGCATGAAATTCAGACGCGGTTCTTCTAGGTTCGGGCTGATTGTAGTAGGATGAATTACAGACTAATATTTTATTTTTCGCAGTTCCACATACAGGTAGTCCTCAACTTAATCACCATTCGTTTATGGACTGTTCAAAGTTACAACGGCACTGAAAAAAGTGATTTATGACCATTTAACACGTTTCCGATTGTTGTTGTGAGGATTCCGGCAGTTACTCCAATTAAATCATGAGCCTCAAGCCACACTCCGAAAACTGAAAAGGATTTATTTGAAGTGAACATTCTACGTCTGGCATTAGCCTTAGCATAGCTGACTCTGAGATATGTAATTCACTGTCACCCTTGATCCTGCTTTCCCACCCACCTCTCTGGGTGTATCACCCAATGAAACACATCCATAGCCAAGAGTCATCAATCATGCTCTCCAATTAGATTTTTGTGCTGCAGAAGCTTCAGTCATCTAATCAGTCTTTGAAGAAAATATGAATGGAATGTACTTACGATTCCACACTGCTGCCTGCTCTTTGAAACTCCCCCCCCCTTCTTTCTCTTGTCAACTATAAAACATGTATACAAAATGTTTTATGAGTTGACAGTTGTAGGATCCCCATGGTCATGTGATCAAAATTCAGATGCTCGGTAACTGGCATGTACTTATGACGGTTGCTGTGTCCCGGGGTCATGCCATGAACAAGGTCAATGGGGACACCAGATTCACTTAACTGTGTTCAGGTAGTCCCCGATGTACAACAGTTCGTTTAGTGGCGGTTCAAAGTGAAGAAAAGATGCGAGTTTTTTTACATTTTTTAAAGAAAAAATGTAATAAGTAATAATATGATACGAATCTGGATATGAAAGCTGAGTTTGTAATCATGGCCACGTTTGTATTGAAATGTGGAAACCTGGAACTACATTGTTCACGTAATGAGATGTTTTTAAAAGATAAAAAAAAATATTAAGACAAAAACAAAAGTGGTCATACGATGGGGCAAAACTCGCTTAACGAATGTCTCACTTTAGTAACAAAAATGTTGGGCTCAATGGTGGTTGAAGAGAGTTGGCAATGCTCCAGAAATCTGACTTCCAATTATCAGTAGTATCTACCAGTGATGGCTAACCTTTTCGTCGTCATGTGCCAAATGTGCGTGCACGCCGCCTGCACACATAATGCAATGCTCTCGCGACCCCCTACCCCCTGCCCCCTGCGCATGCACACGCGTCTCCCTCATGCACCCCTCCCCCTGTGCATTCGTGGTAGATACCCGACAATCAGGGGCAGGATTCAAAATGTTTAACAACCGGTTCTGTGGGCGTGGCTTAGGTGGGTGTGGCTTGGTGGTCATGTGACTGGGTGGACATAGCTTGGTGGTCATGTTATTGGTTGGGTGCAGCCAACTCAATATCACTCACATTGAGGCATACATCTCCTCGCCTGGGCTCTCATAATTGTAGGGATGCTGCAACAGTCGTAAGTGTGAAAAATGGTCAAAAGTCACTTTTTTCAGTGCCATTGTAACTTTGAATGGTCACTCCACACAAGCAAAGTACCAGCAAAGGAGGGGAAAAAAACCTCCAGAGATGTTCCTGAGACAGGAAGTCTAGTCCTGCCAAGAAGGTAGTAAGGGTTAATGGAGAGGCAGTTTCTGTAAGCAACACCAGAATGTTTCCTTCCTGCCTTCCTTACAGGATTAGGCCAGTAATTTCTTCTAACAACCAGGTCTCCAAACTGCTTAGAATGTAAACAACTGGTTCTAGCGAATAGGTGCGAACTGGTAGAATCCCACCCCTGCCAACAATCAGCTGGCTGGTGGGAGGCACGCACGCGTGCGCAGTGGATCTGTTCCCGGCGACGGTTCACGTGCAGACAGAAATGGCGGCTCTGAGTGCCACTTCTGGCATGAGTGCCATAGGTTCACCATCACGGGCATATACATTTTATACGTGCATAAGTGCATCATCGTTTCTACCGTCCCTGTCCTATTGTCCCCAATTATTAGTTCCTATTTCTTGTATTTAAACTTACGTTTATTCTTATTTCTGTTGTATTGTAAGCTTTTGACGAATCAATAAAATCAATAAAATCAAAAAATAAATCTCAGAAATGAGTCGTAACCGGTTTGGACCGGTTTAAGCGAATCGGTAGTTCTGATGATCCTTTGGCCCCGCCCACCCTCCCCTGCCCCAGTCTGTCCTATATTTCCGTGTTTTGCAGCCCAGCTGATTCACACGGCACCGCGGATTGTAATGCCTCAGCCGTTTCACTCACCGGGGCTGCAGCAGGAGGCAAGTTTTAGAGCTGAAAATGGGCGGTTTTTCAAATGCTGCGTGCGCGCGCAAAGTGCGCACTTACCAAACCGGTTGTTACACTGGTCGAATCCCACCCCTGCTTAACCTGCAGTGATTCACTTAGCACCTGGGGAGAGAAAGGTCATAAGATGGAGCAAAACTCACTCAACAACGCTTAGCCATGCTTAGAAACGTCAGGCACAATGGTGGCCATAATTCGAGGACTTCCTGTAGTAGTGGAGAAGTAAGGAGACGGTTACTTTCCTGGTGTGGAGACAATAACTTGGTCCTCAACATCAATGAGAACAAGGAGCTTGTAGTGGACTATAGAAGGAACTGATCCGACATCGGAGCCATTGCTTATCAATGGAGACCGAGTAGAGCAAGTGGCCAGATTTAAGTTTCTGGGTGTTGCCATCAAAGAGGACCTGACCTGGGGTGCCCACATTGCAGTCCTGGTCAAAAGGGTCCAGCAGAGATTATACTACCTGAGGCTTCTCAGGTAAAGAACAACAGAATGAAAAACTGCTGGTGAACTTCTACTGCTGCACCATAGAGAGTATCTTAACTTACTGCGCCTCTGTATGGTTTGCCAATTGCACAGGGGTAGATAGGACAGCACTCCAGAGGGTGAACATCATTGCCCAGAGGATCATGGGTTGCCCTCTCACCTCTCTGGAAGAGCTTTCTAGCTCCCGCTGCCTTAAGAAAGTTCAAAACATTCTCAAAGATCCATCTCATCCTGGGAACCCCCTTTTTTTGAACTATTACCATCTGGCAGACGGTACAGGATACTAAAAACAAGGAGAAATAGGCTGAAAAACAGCTTCTATCCCAGGGAAGGAACTCCATTGAATTCTACTGTATAGTGCAATATTCATGCAATACCAGGGGTTTTCAATTCAATTGTATAGAATGTGAAGGGTGTGTGTTTGTGTTTATTTTCATAGTCATAATGTACACTGAAGATGGTATTTAATTTCGTTGTACGAGGTGCCATGACAAGGAAGTAAACTAAACTTTTAAAAAAAAAACCTACCAGGTTGAAGTGTAGGTAACTGGCTAAAAAACATTGACCGCAGTATTTCCTTTTCATTATTCCTTGGAACTCAAGTTCGACGTTGCTAAACACTGACAATTATTGTTCTTGGACCAAAAGTTCTTCCTTTCTTGCGTTTGGTGTGTTGGAGAATTTATTTAGCTCTGGAAGATTCCAGTTAAAACTTCCAATGTGTTTGACCTTTCGGAGTCAAATAATACAAAATAGTATCTTTTGGACTCTTTCCCAGCAGAGGGAAGCCAGAAATAGATGCACGTTCACCCCTGTTACAGGTAGCCTTTGACTGACAGCTGTTTGTTTAGTGGCCATTTGAAGTTAGAATAGCACAGGAGGAGGGAAGAAAAAGGGATTGATGCGGAAAACAAAAAGATCGTAAAATCAGATCCGGCCATAGAATGACTTGCTTTACAAACTATCCCGACTTATGACCAAAGTCGTGTTTCTCGCTTATGGTTTTAAGTTGAGAGCTATTTGTAAAATAAGGGCAGAGAGGGAGCCCTCAGCTTACGACTGCAGCTGGGCCCAGAGTTTCAGTTGCTAGGTGAGACAGTTGTTAATTAAATTTGATTTTCAGCACAAAAGTGTGATGACCCAAAGGGGCATAGCACAAAGGCAACACTGTCAGATAATCAGTAAGAGTCCCTTTATTAGTGCCAACTTTGCCCCCAATGTCCTGGTTACCTTCTGGCTGGAGAAAAACTCCCCAGGAGCAGCCTTTGGCGACAGAGAATCAAGTCCAAAACATGGTCAACACAAACTGTAACTATAAGTCCAATCAAGGCAAAATGAGGTCATTAGTCTGATTGGGCAGGCGCAAGAATTCCAGACTTCCAGAGGTGAAAGCATGGCAATAACACAACATGGTTGGGGAGAAGCCAGGAACACAGATAAGCAAAGTCAACACAAGATAAACTCACGTTTGCTCCCAGCAGCTGCCTCACTTAACATGCATCACTTTTAAACTTTCATTCCTAGGTGTGGCTAATGAAGGGAATCAGGGCCCTTTCCTCCCCTGTAAGCCACACAACCAACGTTGCTCCCTTCTTCATTCCTCCCTGCGTGCCCTAGGATGAAGAGGGGGTGGGCCTGGGTCTTCCTCTGAACTCCCTCTCCCTTGTTCTATCTCTCCCCTGCTCTGCCCAGTCAGACTTTGCCGTTCCCCAGTTTCCTCCACAGCTAACGGAGCCACGCTCCTACTCCCTGTCGGCTGTTTTGTCTTCCTCCTCGGATTCAGAATCCGACAGGGGCATGACACAAAAGTAAAAGAAATATCTCTTTGTGGATTTCCCCAAGCATGGAGCTGTGGGGGTGGGAGGGGGAACCAATGAAATACATTCTATAACCCAGGAAATACAGGGGTAGTCCTCGGGTTATGACCACACAATTGAGCCTAACATTTATGTTGCTAAGTGAGACGTTTGAATTTCACCCCATTTTATGAACTTTCATGCCATCGTTAAATGAATTGCTGCCGTGGTTAAGTGAGTAACATGGTTGTTAAGTGAGTCTGGTTTCCCCATGGATTTTGCTTGTCAGAAGGTCGCGAAAAGTAAATGCTGTGACTCCAGGGACAATGCAACTGTCATAAATGCAAGTCAGCTGCCAAGTGTCTTGAGTTTCGACCACGTGAGCGTGGGGGTGTTGCAATGGTCGTAAGTGTGAAAAACTGTTGTAAGTCACTTTTTTCAATGCTGCCCTAACTATGAATGGTCACTGTTTTAAGTTGAGGGCTACCTGACCATGTTGGTGTGGATGGGTATGTAGGTAAGAAAAGAGCCATTGTCCTCTGGATTTCAGCTCTCAGGCAGAACGCTCCAGCGTGGGTCTCTGACAATTCACTTCGGCCAACTCACCACGGCCAACTCACAGCAGTCAACTTGTCATGGCCAACTTACAGTGGTCAATTTGCCATGGCCAACTCACAATGGTCAACTCACAATGGTCAACTCGCCATGGCCAACCCACAATGGTCAACTCACTATGGCCAATTCACAATGGTCAATTGATCATGGCCAACTCAATGGTCAACTCACTACAGCCAACTCACAATGGTCAATTTGCCATGACCAACTCACAATGGTCAATGGCCAGTGGTCAATTTGCCATAGCCAATTCACAATGGTCAACTCGCTATGGCCAACTCACAATGGTCAATTTGCCATGGCCAACTCGCTGCAGGAAAACTCACTGCAGGACAAGGGTTACACTGATATCAAATAAATGGTGGAATAGATTGATTAAAGGAAGGATTACAAAAGGAGGGACAAAATGAACGACAAAAATTAAAACCATTTTTAAATTCTAAATAATTACATTGAATTGATCAATTGTCCTGCGGCGAGTGGCCATGGCGAGTCCTCCCACGGTAAGTTGGCCGTGATGAGTTGGCCTCATTGTGTTGGCTGTAGCAAGTCGTCCCATTCCGTCCAGAGTGTATCCCAAAGAAAGGGCAGAGAAATGGCGTCTTCACATCGAATTGCACACTCTCTCTCACACACACACAAACCCAGGGAAACACACGGGGGGGAGGAACCCTTTGTCTGTTCCGATGGTAGAATTTCCTGTCCCTAATCTTTGCCATCTGCTCCGTCTTTCCTGGCTTTTGCCAGCAGCTCCGTCAGAGCTAGGAAGGAGGGGGGGGGGGCAGGAGGACTGAGACTTTGCCACAAGAAAGAGGCCAACGAAACAAACCTAAGACGATGCAAATTGCTGATCTTCTTCTTTCGTCTTAGAAAGAGCTGCAACCGCAAGTGTGTAACTCAAGCTGTTTACTGGGCGTTGTTACCTCCAGACAGCCGGGGTTACACCCTGGTGATTATCCTGATTAACAGTGGCACCTCCGGCAGTCAAAGGGGACTCACAGGTTATCTAATTTTAGAGGATCACAGAAGAACTCTGTAGCTGGTTCATCCTGGAAAACCATGGTTTAAAAGAGACAGGCCACTCTTTGGAAGACAACAAAGCCCATATTTTGTACAGAGAGGATTGCTGGTTTGAAAGAAGAGTCGAAGAGGCCACCTAGGTCCAAATTATATGAACAACTAGACACAAGCGCACACACACACCCCGCATGCCATCACTTGCTAAACAACTAATTCCCCCAACACTGTCAAACTTTTTACTAAGACTGTATTATGATGATTTTTCTCATCCTTCTTATTACCTGTCTCCTTCCCCTTATGACTATAACCGTGTTGCTTGTGTCTTTAGGATTTATATTGCTTTATTTAGTTTCCTAGGATGATTTGATTGCTTATTTAGTATCCTATGGCTATCACTAAGTGTTGTATCTTATGCGTGTTGATGGATGTATTTATTTTATGTACACTGAGAGCTTATGCACTGAAGACAAATTCCTTCTGATTCCAATCACACTTGGCCAGTGAAGAATTCTACTCTACTCTACTCTACTCTACTCTACTCTACTCTACTCTACTCTACTCTACTCTACTCTACTCTACTCTATTCCAGGAAGGATGGGAGGAATAGAATAGAATAGGGAAAGAATAAATGAATGGAATGGAAATAGCCTTCAGCACTGCATTCTAACCACTGCGCCACCATGGCCATATCTTGTCATATCGATGCAGTTCTCACCAATTTTAGTAAGAACATTTAGTAAGGACAAAAATGATCACCGGGTAGTACACTTTCCACTCATTACCTATTAAATGGAGCCTCATGGCCAATCTGGCACTGACCTGCCCTGATTTAATTTCAACATGTTTGAGAAGCCTGTCGTGTTTCTTAACCTGCCTTTCGTTTGCTTCTTAGGCTACAGAGTCCTGGCGATAGAGCTGTTTTCTA